>NW_007930849.1:656407-684413 GCF_000280675.1 Beauveria bassiana ARSEF 2860
CCCCCCCCCCCGGGTGCCCGTTTCCAAGGAATTGAAGAAGTTTCCTCACCGATGTGGAACTCGCGCTTTTTATGCCGCACACACGCATTGACACATACATATATATACAACTCAGACAAGTCAGGAAACGGTCAGGCAGCTCTTACCGGTCTACCCCCGGGGGGGGGTGCGTATATGACCGAGACCCTGGGGGAAATCTTGCGATTTCCATGCCGCCGCGCGACCAAGGGTGCATGGGTTCCGCCCCGACGTCATTTCGTGGGGTGACGTGCGCCATCAGGAAAGAAGAGCGGGTTGTTGCATTTGTTGCATACAATTCTCCATTACAGAGTAAGTTACGGTCACTTTTCATCTCTTGCCACGCTTCAAACGTTATACGGAAGAAGGTTCTTTTTCTGCTGCGCCAGTAATAACAGTAAATGCTGGTTGAATGCAACCCAACAACTGCAGCCACTTGGGAGGACTCAAAAGTTTCGGTCAGAACAAAGACTGCTGCTCCTTACCACCACCACACACACACACACACACACACACACACTCACACACACTTTTTTATATACTATGTCGCAAAATGAGACACTTCATACTGCATGTGAGCTTGTTGGTGTAAACTTTTTTTGACCGCTATTTCCTGGTGCATATTGCTCAACGCAACTTTGACCGGGCTGAATATAGGGTGCCCGAACTCATTGGCCAGCTTTGCTGTTCCTGGAAACCCTCGTGCGACACACATCTATGTAGTTGGTCATACGTGGCTCATGGCTGGGGGAAAAAAAAAGGGATGCCAGATTGGTAAATTTTCTCTAAACCTTTTGGCTAAATAGAGTTGTCAACAGTGTCCAATGTCTATGCGCTGAGAGAAAACAACTCATTCACCTACACACGGTACGTCACACGACTTGTTTACTCTACTCTCCAGGTCCCCCGGGGGAATGTCCCCCCCCCCCCCCCCCCCTCCAAAGCCAACCACACAGACGACCTTTTTTCCGTACTGTTCTCGGCGCCCAATGTTATTTTTTTGCATCTGGGTAAACGAGAGAAAATAACTGCGGCGAGAGAATGGCCAGTGAAAAGAGAGATTTTGTCAATGGAAAGCCTGTCATCTAAATGACCGTCATCAGGCCGCCATCCCATACATCTATACATCTAGGGGGGAGGAGAGGGGGGCCATTATATATATAGCTCGCCAACCTCCCATGACTTGTTCCATCTCTTGAAGAACAACGACCAAAATCAATGCAGTTCTCTACTCAGCATATTCACATGCATCGGTGACATTTGTTTTTTGAGTATAATCCCCCTCTTCCATAAAAGTATGTATCCACTCGGATGGCTCTCTGCCTTATTCCATCAACTGACATGCCGTCCCGCATTTCAAGCAAAAGCACCTTTGTCGCAATGGCCGGCTCCTCCTCCCAGAAACAAGGACACACCACCGCAGACGGGAGCGCAGATTCCGTGGCGTGCTACAAGACCCCCAACCGAGCAGCCACCACAGCACAAGCACAAGCTCCAGCTTCAACACGGGGCCAGCATGCACAGGAACAGGCCGTTCCAGATGACCAAGACAGTGGCAGCGAGTGGTTCACCACAGAGGAGAGTGGGCAGGACTCTTCCGGTGGCGCACGTTCCAGGCGGCAGTCGAGTGACGCGATATCTCAATCCGTTTTTCTGAGGTAATTAAAAACTAAATATGCTTCCATCGTCAGTTGACAACTCAGGTGCAAAATGCTCATGGTTCATTGTTTAGCGACACCAATGCTGAAAAGAACAGCGCGCAACATCGGGCGCCGAGCTTTGGCGAGGAAATGTCCTCCAACGCGTCTTGGGTCATGCAGCAGTTCTGGGCCGATCAGGGCATTGTTCCAATTTGGGCCCGTCCGATGCAGGCCTCGGACGGGGCAGCGAATGCACACGGCAGAGCTAGAATGCTGCCAATCATTGCAGACTTGGAAAGATACATTGCCCCCTTCCAATGACCCCCCGGGATAGCACCTGGCTCACCATTGCGATTCTTTTCCTTGTCCTGAAATTTTTGTTTTCTTCTTCTTCTTCCAATGTTTCCGAAAACGTGCATCTTCTTGGGCGGCATCAGCACTTATACACATAGTTATACCCACAATGGCTTTTAGACAATCGGCGAGTATTTACTTCACAACTGTGGAGCAGAGCAATACCGGATATTTTGAATCACATTCTCCTCCTCTCCTCGTGTCTTTGTGCCGAAATCGAGTGAATGACCCCCCCCAGCGTGACTGAGCTGCAGCGGGTGTGTATCTACGGACAGCAGCCTTGTTTCGGAAGGCCAGGGCTGGGACGGATACCAGTGACACGTAGGGCTGAAGCAGGTCGCAGGGCGAAATCAGGTCCATTGCCGATCCGAACCTCTGCAAAAAGCATCTCTTTTCTCGTATTCTCATTAGCGTATTTTTATCAAGAGAGCCCAATAACCCGGCATCGCATCTGCTCGCGTGCCCAACATCGGTTCTTCCAAAATAGGAAAGCCATGAACCATGCATGGCCCACTCGCCACGATGATCGCAGCGCGCCGCCCCAGATTTGCACCCTTTACTAGTTCAAACTCACTATTACGGAGCAACGGAGTACTTGGAGGCTTTGAAACTAGGAGGGCAAGTGACAAGTAGCCAGCCAAAAGTCGGCTATTGGTCAGCTCGGTGTTTGGCCACGGTCGTAGTCGGAACAGCCGAATGGAAATACGCCCAGCTCCGAGACTTTGCGTATTGACAGCAGTAAACTTTGACGGAGAATCGTCATGTGCGAAACGGAAACATGAATTAATTCGCTTCGATAGAGGTCAACGCCGCTTATAAATGATTGATTAACTGGCGAGAGGCATGATGCTGCCCCACTGGTGAATGTTGCTCGTTTGACTCACGCCGTGCCTATAAAACGAGCACTCCTCTGACTAGAAAAATGACAGCCTTGACAACATTCGAAAAAGGATCAATCAAGTCAGAATGAAGGTGAAGCCTATTGAACTTGACGGCCGAACCGGCGAAGGTGGTGGCCAACTAGTCCGTGTCGCAGTCGGCTTAGCAGCCCTTACTTCCCAACCCGTCAAGATTACACATGTCCGAGGCAACCGAGAAGGCGGGCGAGGCGGTGGTAAGTTTTGCAGAGCTTTTTTGTTTCAGGAAAATTAACTGTGATGAAAGGCCTCAAAGTCCAGCACGTTACCTCGATTCAATGGCTGGCAGACGTCACTGGTGCAGAGGTGGAGGGCCTGAGTGTCGGATCCCAGACGCTCACCTTCATCCCCAACAAAGGGCCAGCAGATCTTGCCGGTCGTTCTTTTGAGATTAGGGCAGAAACAGAAGCGGCCAGTGCACTTCTCATTTTGCAGGCGATATTCCCGTTTGTCTTGTTCGCTGGCAATGCAAAGGGCGAGCCACTCACTATTACCATTCACGGTGGCACCAACGTACAGTGGTCGCTGAGCTACGAGTACTTTGACCAAGTCCTGATGCCAGCGCTCGAGGAGCGATTCTCTATTCGAATAGACAGGGTGCTCAATAAGCGCAGCTGGAGCAACGGCACAACGTCACCTGGCTCGGTAACGCTCACGATATACCCAGTGCCAAAAGGCGAAAAGCTACGCTACTCTGCACCGAAGCGATACGTGTACCCTGCGTCTTACCATGTCAAGACCATCAATATCAGCATCATCGCGCCCGGACACGCTCATGAGCAGCTGCAAACCCATATTTTCCGAAACCTGGGCGAGCTGTATCCAGACGCCGACCTTGAGCTAAAGGTGGTGCAAGATTCTGGCTCTGATCAAAAATGGAATGTGCTTCTGGTGGCGGAATCTCGTGATGGGATCCGCTGGGCAAAGGACATTCTGCAAGGCATGCCCAAAAAGATGAAATCATCAGACACCTTTGTAAGTCAGCTAGCAAGCTCAGTGTGTCGGGACCTGCACGAGGAAATCTCGTTGGGCGGACAGGTGGATGAGCATCTGCAAGATCAGTTGGTGGCTATCCAGGCGCTCTGTGAAGGGTATTCGTCCTTTCCTCGAGGTGAGCATCCCGGGGATGCAGAGCCAGAAGCGAACCTGCCGGGCGCCATGAACAGTCTTTCTCTGTCGGACGACCGAGTGCGCAAGGACAAGACGCACGATCCGTTTGGTCATGGTTCGATGCATACACAGACGGCGCGCTGGGTGGCAAGCCAGCTATTGCCAGCAGCCGAATTTTACAACAAAGGCGACATTGTAAAGGGAGCCGGGTTCTCGTTGTAGAGGGCGATGCGTTGAAAACGGCAGATGGCCTGACCAGTCGAGATGTCGCGAAGATGTAGTCGTGCAAAAGCTTCTGTGAAATAATTACAGCACTAAATACAGATTACATGACCAGTTTTAGACCAGCTTTAGCGCCAGCACCTAAACACCCACGTAGCGCTGAAGCTCCCCCCCCAATAATTAATGGCGCTAGAATTAAGGACCACTTGGGTAATACCACAGGGCTTCCCCAGGTTCGGCGCCGGAGAAACTCGAGCCCCATAACTCATCATAATCACAGCAAGCTGGTTGCTGTGCCAGAAACAAGCCTCAAGAAAATTAATTTACACGCCGCAGATCAGCTTGCAAGCAACGGCTTGTCAATCCATTCATCGACCCTATTCTTCTACCACTGCACGTATTTCAGCATTTGCATTCCACATTGGTACAAAAAAATGCCATTAATTCTGCACAATGTTCCCGACGATGAGCGCTACGTCGGCGAGGACGGCCTTACGCGCCCTTATGCCATGATCTTTGGCCAGTATGCATCGCCCCTCGTCTAACCTCTGCCGCGCATCACAATCGCTAACACGCGTTTTGCGACAGAAACGAAGGTGGCCCTTCATCAGGCACACGCTCACGACGAACCGTAGCAGAAACCGGCTCCTTTGGCAAGTCGACGCGGCGCTCGCGATCTCGCACTGGCACACCAGCTAGAGGCGTCAAGGAGGACCCAACGCTCGCGGCAGCCGACAAGGTCTTTGGCGACTGGATGTCGAAGCAAAACAGCAGCAGTAATAACAACAGCAGCAGCAATAGCAACAGCAACAACAACAACAGCGGTTCGTCAGCCAGAAAGTCGACCGGTGTGAGCCAGGAGGACCCGGCGCCGAAGCGCGCGACACAGTCGACGCCCGTCGAGCTCACCCTCCGCGGCTACCGCTCCAACTCGCAGCAGTACGCCGCCATCTGCCACTACGAGGAGCTGGCCGGCCGCATCCTCGAGGACTACCCCCGCGAACCGCCCGCGACGCAGCGCCGCTACAAGTCGGACCTGCGCGACCCGGCCTACACGCGCCGCCGAAACCTGACGCCCGACGAGCGCGCCCTCGTCAACCGCATCGACGGCGGCGAGCACTGGGTCAAGGTGACGTTTGAGAGCGCCGAAGCCGCCAACGCCGCCATGTACGCCAGCCCGCAGCGCATCCTGGGACACCTGGTCTACGCGGAACCCTACCGCGGCGTGCCCCTCGCCAGAGACGAAGCCTGCCCGGACACGGGCGACTTGTTTGCCGACGGGCTTGCGCTGCCGGGCGCGGGTGGCCTGTCGAGATCGCAGAGCGCCCCTGCCAATGTCGGTGACGCCGCCGGTCCCTCCCGACGCATGGTTGGCGGCCTGCCCCAGTCGTTTAGCAGCCGGCTGCTCGACCTCACCGCGCCAGACACGCGCCGGTCCAGCGATACTCTCGACACGGCCACGCTCTCGCCGTCCCGGGCTTCGACTGCGACTGTCGTTGACCCTTTTAGCGCGAGCGTCCCCGCTGCCGGGCCCGTCGCATCAACCACAGCTGCCGAGCCCTCCTCCTCCTCCATTGAGATTCCTCCCGAGGACAGCATCTTCTGCCGCCGGATACCTACCGCGCGCCGCGCCCGTCTGCTGCCTGCCGAGCAAGCGCTGCTCCCGCAGCAGTCTGTCATGCAGCGCTTCATCAGCGCCGTGCCGTTTATCAACTGGTTCGGGGGCAGCATGATTGGCAACGAGGTGCCGCGCACTGAGACGGGCGAATTCGATTGGAGCCGCGCGAGCCTGTACTGGAAGTTTATCTGGTGGCTGGATGCGACTTTTGGTCTGTTCAGGGGCGACATCTACAGCATTGACAAGGACGAGTAAAAGCCAACGTATTCATATTCAGCGACTCGCGCGTCGGCAGACTGCATCTACGGCAAAGCGTCATTATATTTTTAATGTTTTTTCGGCATGCACATGGTGGAATGGGAATGGATAGTGATGATTCGGACTACATTCGGGCGTTTCTTTCCTTTTTTACTTTTTTTTATTCTTATAGATGACGCGAGGATCCTTCTCCCTGGGTGGTGGTGATTTGGCAGAAACAAAAAAGAGAAAACGTACAGAGTAAGATGCTGTATTGCGCACCTCTGCGCGGCATCGATTGAAGCAAACAGTCACATTAATTGATGATGTACATGTCTAACTATACAAGATGAAGTGTGTCAGTCCTCTTGGACCCCGCGTAAAGGCATGCTGTGATAAATCAGTACACAGGCCAGATCCCGACATCAAGGAAATAAGGGAAAGAAGAAAAAGATAATACGCGCAATATGCTAAAACTCGCCCGATTTGCAGCACTTGCAGATGAGTAGTCAGCGCTGAAGAAGAGTAAAAAGAAAACGAGACAAAACGAATCAAAACAATCAGACAGGCCTGGACAGGTGCAGCCTCGAGTTGCTACCACTGACAAGAACATTCTAGGCTCAGGAGCCCCATCCTCCTCCTGGAGAGCCGTCATACGACAGTATCTCTGTGTCGTCCTTTGGTTCTGGCGTTGCTGACCGCGATTGCCTCCCGCGGTCGTCACCCTCGTTCTCCTCTTCTTCTTTTCTCTCGTCCTCGGTCGCGTCGGCAGACTCGCCATCTTCATGAGGACAGCCCTCGCCAGCCTCCCGCTTCTGCTGCTGCACTTGATTCGACGTGCCGTTGCCAAAGGCACCGAGGGAGTCCTCTGTAATCTCCATGGGGACGCGGCGAATGGGCTGCGGCGAAAATGGTCGCGCGTTGCGCGGCTTGTTAAAGTCGGTCGGCGCCGCGGGGGCCTCTGCGTCGGCGGCTCGGCCGTCGGATGTAGCCAGCGCCGTCAGGGACTGGTACCGCTCTGGATCGCTGAGCAGGCTGTCGCTCCTAGCGTGCCCCCCCGGGCGCGACGAGTCCGAGGCGGTGTCTGGCAGGATGCTCTTTGGCGGCAGTATGGAAAACAGCTTGACGCCGCCGTCGCCGGTCCCTCCGCCGAGCACGCCGCCGCCGACGCCCGCGTGGTAGTTGTTGTGGTGGTGGTGGTTGCCCGTGTCCGTGTCCGTCGCAAACAGGTCCTGGCCCTTTTCCAGCAGGTCCTCGAGGCCGCCGCCCGTCCAGCCCTTTTTGGCCAGGCTCTCGAAAATGTCCACCTCGGCGCGGACCAGGCTGCAGCTGGCGTCGACGATGCGGGCGCTCGTGTCCTGACTCTCGCGCAGCAATGTGCGCGCGTGGTCGGCGTGCAGCGTCGACATGCCGTCGAGCTTGCTCGTCAGCTCGACGAGGTGGGCGCGGAAGCGCGCGACGTCGCGCCGCTTCTGCCGGTGCAGCTTCAGCCCATCCTTTTCCAGGCGCCGGACCTCGCGGGCCTGCGCCTTGATCTGCTGCTGGTACGTCTCGTCCTCGTCGTCAATGACCGACTGCCACTTGTCGAGGTCGTGCAGCAGCGGCACCTCAAACGAGCGGTAGACGGTCTCGGAGAGGATCTGCTGGTGGTTGGCGATGAGGTGGTGCAAGCCGGACGCGGCCATGAGCGTGTCGGCGGTGCACGCGCCCTTGTTGGCGGTGTAGCTGGCCGTCATGCTGGCGCCGCCGGCCGCCGCGCCGGCGCCGGCGCCGATGGGCTCAGCACGGGCTTCCTTGAGGCGCGCGCAAGACTCGAGCGCGGTGCCAAACGCCGAGGCCGCCGTCGACAGCGTCGCGAGCGCTTGCCGGTACGCCTTGGCCGAGGCGACGAGGGACGCGTAAGCCTCCTGTGAGCGGTCCAGGTCCGCCTTGGTCAGGACTGCGTGGGCCGGCCGCGGCGGTGGTGGTAGCGGCAAGTTGAACTGGGACATTGGGTTGGCTGTTGAAGCGATCGAGTATACTGGCGATGAAGGCACCGGCGGTAGCTGCGACGGCGACGGCGATACCGGCCGCGACTGTTGGGCGGAAGGCATCACGGCCTTGTGGTCAGGCCTCGGTTGACAGTTCTGAGCTCGTCTGCAAGTCTTCGTCTCGTCTCGTCTCGTCTCGCCTCTATACCCTCCGGTTTCGATCGTGAGCGTGGGGCCGCAAATTCCTTTGTTTTGTTTGATGCGCTTGATTGAGCATGGGGTCAACGTATTATGGGAATGTGTCTGGCTGACACGCGTGTTGCGGTGATCGGCGCCAGGTCTTTCAGCAATT
This sequence comes from Beauveria bassiana ARSEF 2860, assembly GCF_000280675.1. NCBI lineage: Eukaryota > Fungi > Ascomycota > Sordariomycetes > Hypocreales > Cordycipitaceae > Beauveria > Beauveria bassiana. Next base: position 664,846 of record NW_007930849.1, read on the forward strand.
TCGCAGCCGCAAAAAAATGAAACGGTCAAAAAGCAAGGCAAAAAAAAAGGACGACGTTGTCTCCCTGCTTCAAGTGCCCAGAGCTGGTCGACGACTCGTGTGTAGCGGGAGATATTCTGGGCTGTTGCCATGCAGTCGCCGTTCCTTGCGGGTCTTCAGGCGGCGTCACGTCACCTGGCGGGGCTTCGTAATGGTTATTGCAGCTGACTTGCATCCAAGACCAGCAGCATGCATGACTACTAATAGTATGGAACATGGCCATGACACCCTAATATAATCTCTTTTGTCATGAGTGTGTTTTCTCTTTTGTTACGATTTTATCATGAGTGTATTCTCTCTGTTACGATTTTAAGTGCTGCGTTATACCCTACCCACGGCTCGTAAATGATCCTTCAAGTCCACTGACAGTTCGCGCCGTATTCTGGTCTACTTCAGCCGAGACATCGGTCAATGAGTGCGCTAAGGATTACTGTTGTCACAAAAGCAACAATCGCCAGCAAAAACAAAATATCTGGTATCGCCGTTACATCTCGAAACCTCCATCGTATAGACGGGACATCCTGAGAAGTTTGCTATGAATCAGCAGACCTATTCTCGGGGTACAGAGCCCGCGAAGGCGTCAACGTGGGGACCAGGATCAATAAGAATCGACTCGAGCCCGAGTAATGAGTCCAGATTGGGAGTCATTATCGCTTGCAGCCGTCAATCTACACCTACATAATTGTATATGTACTTGGAATAACTCTGTGTTCATTACTATTACCTAGAATGGTTTCCAACATAATTGTTGCCCATACTCGCTTTCAATGCTCCCAATGCTCCCTATATATGCATCAAATGAATACGTGCTCAATGCTCTAGAATCTTGATATCAAAGTCTCGACTCCATCCTAGGTCAATTTTCCTTGCCCTCGGACCGCAAAGCCAAGAGCATGCGCGATGTAAGAATGGCACAGCAATCTCCTCCTGTGCTCTGCTCAAAGGAATCAACCTCGCCGCCATGTGGCCTGGATCAACGTCGCGACCGCCGCCTGCCTGCAGCCAGTAGCAAGTGCGCAAGTCGCGCCATTCAACCCACTCGACGGCCGGCATCACCATTAGTTTTCGGCAGGTGCTGCAGGTGACGCCTCCCGAGTGCTTCTGGTTTCCAGTCTGAATCACCAAAGTGCGCAGTTGATGCAGCTCGTCGGGAATGTACTGCGCAAGACCCTCTGGTTTGGGGATGCGGTAGCAAGCCCGGAGAGCCACCTCAACCAGGCTAGGCACACGGCTTTGCTTTGCGGCGAGTGCATCCTCTCTGCCCTCGAGCACCACTTCGTTGCTGCCATCATCCATCTCCTGCCTGGTAAGCTCGATAGGAAGCTTTTCATACTCAAACGACAAGGCAAACCTCGAAGTACGTCGGCCCTTGGATGTTGTAAGCTGCAGTGGAGTCTGCCCGAGAAATCGACCCAGAATAGCAGGTCGTGTTGCACCAACGCGCATGCTCACGATATAATCGTGCACTTCCATATTGCCGTCATCTGAGATATCACCAATTGCTCGATCTGGTTGCGCAAAAGGGTTTGGAAATAACATCAACTTTTTCAAACGCCCAGTGGGACCAATGAGATCGAGAAGTTGGGGCGGCAAAGTGCGTAGCTTATTCTGTGCAAGATTGAGCTCTCTCAAATTGGTCAACTTTGCGATGGATGCTGGAATTTCCGTGAGTTTGTTGTCACGAAGGCTCAGCACGGTAAGAAAGGTCAGGTCGAATAGGCTTCCGGGCAGACGCCACAGCCTGTTTCTGGCGAGGTAGATTTTGAGTTCTGGGTCCTTTTGTTCGAATGCGACATCCCTAGAAACCTGCGGGATGCACGAGAGCTGAGAAAGTGGTGTCATGGTTTCGTTGGAGAGGTCTTCCAAGCCCATTGACCAGAAATCTATGGATTCGTTGCCTTGCTCCAGGCATTCGCGAATCTTTTCTTGTGCCACGTGCTCAGACTCGGAGAACATGGGAACTGGCGGTCGCTCGATGCGCGGAAACTTGCTATGAATGGGAAGCTCTACCATTTCAGGGACGCTTTCATTGTCGGTTGCGCCATCGCTGCCCAGAAACACGCCGCTATCCAGCTGTCGCCTCAGGGCCCGCTTGGGCCGCGGTAGAACTTGCTGAGCCTCGCTGAATGTCGAGTCTGAAGATGTCGGAAATTGCTGAAACCATGACCCGACATATTTTCGCTTGCGTCGACCGCCGACATAGTTGTCCAGGCCGGGATCGTCATCGCTGGAGAAGACGGCGGGGTCACTCGAGTTGTACAGTCCTGGAGCGGTTGTGCCCGTGTTTGAATGCACTGGTCGTTGGCGCTTCCGCGAGCCCTTGGCAAAGGTTTGTGACTGTTCATTCCATGAAACAGCGGGAAGCGCCGGAAGCGACGGTTCCTCAGCCATGGCGACGGTTTATGCAGCTAGATTGGGATCAGGAGTATGAAAAGGTCGAGCTTGTCGCTCGTCGTATATACAAGGTTACTTGCTGGTGGACGCGTCGAGACGCGATCAAGTTACCCCCCGCACGTGCGTTCTCCAACGGCCCCATTTAAATTAATACAAAGATAATCGGGCCGGGACTACGCGAGCCGCCCGGACAACACTAACTAATTTATTAACAAGAGGCTTATTTCTTGACGTGGACTTTTCGGCGACCAAAAGATGGCTCCGGGAGCATAGGACATGGAGCAGTGGCGTTGAATACCTGGCAGGGCTTGTTTGGATTCATCACCATCACCATTATATGCACAAGAGTCGCCACGCTGCAAATCTTGACACAAAGCGTACATCGATATCAATGTGACAATGCATAAATTACCCAAATAAGAAGATGACTCAAAAGTCACGGTAAGCTAAGGGAGTTTCTAACAAGGACAACCCCGTCATAGAAATTGATAATATGACTTTCCAATGCCAAAAAGAAAAAAGAAAAAAACGCCTTCAACGCGCCTCTTCCCGGAGTTTTTACTCCTCTGGGAGAAACTCGGGACAAAATATGAAAGAGATGTTCATGAGACTGAGATGGAGATCCCAAAGAAACCAGAATAGAACAAAAGAGAAAAAAAATGGGGTAAAAAAAGAAAAGAATGTCGTCTATCTCGGAACGTGCTTTCAAATGCTCGTACTGTGTTCTCTCCCTCTCACCCTCTCACCCTCCCAATCCGACTTTTCTAGTCTGGTTTCTGATGAATACGTGACGATAAGGAAATTCAAGGTGAAGCTTGTTATGAACAATCAGAACACACACAAGTCAATAAAGACTTTTAATGTTGCTCATCTTGATCTGCCATGAACGAAAGGTTTGTTACACTGGGGGTAAGAGTGGTCTGCCACCCCCCTCATTTGATTCGTTGCATTCGTATAATTTGAGAGAAAAAAATTGACATGATTAGGCCTTGATGTTTCTGCGGCGGTCGAGGAACGGACTTGGCATTTCGTCTCTCTCGGGATCCCAGACGGCGACGGCCTCTTCATACTCGCGGCGCTCGGCAGCCATGCGTTCGCGGAAAGCGGCAGCCCTCTTGGGGCTCACATTCTCAGAACCAGGCGCTATATTGCCTGCCGCACTCAGTGGTCGCCCCCCTGCTCGTGCTTGCTGCAGCTCGACGAGACTTCGACCGCGGAGGTTATTCTTAGCGACGACTTTGCCCAGCGCGTCGCCTCCATTGTTGGTCGCAGCAGGCATCTCCTTCTTCACCGAGCGGGCGCGTGACAGTCCCTCGCGGAGCCCAGGCCCAGCAGGTGCCTCACCAGTGTTGGCGACAGGAATCTTGGTTGGACTCCGGCTCGGAGAGCGGGGAGCGAGATCTGGCTGAGAGGCTGCGGCTTTCGCATTGGTGCACAGGGGTGCCTTGACGCGGTTGACGGGGCACGATTTTTGCGAGGTCAGAACCGGTCGCGTCTTGAAAGGGTTCTTGGACGACTTGATGTGCCTCGTAGGCGAGGGACAGATGTCCTCGTCATCTGAATCGACCAAAATGGGCTCGCGATGAAGTTCCCATCGCAGGTCTACACCTCCTGCGTCTTTGGCTGCCGCAGCCGCAAAGATGTTGCCTGGCTTGGTAGTCGGAGGCTTGGTAGCACCGTTGCGGCGAGGTGAGAGTGACAGTGAAGCAATGGCAATTGGGCTTGGCGATGCCATCTCAATGTCCATGGGCGTTCCTGCTGGCCCAGCAAACATGGTCTGAGCTCGCGCAAATGGTGTTCGGGCCGACTTTTTAATATCCTTCTCCTTCGAACTGTCGGGTGTGTACATCGAGTATTCGCTGAGGTCTGTCGTCGAATGATACTCGTCTCCGCTCGGCCCGATAGAGGAATGCGGATAATCTGACTTGTTGATAGATGAAGCATAGTCATCAATGTGCTTCTGATCTTCCTTTTCAGTAAAGGACACGGTCTTCTTTGCCAATTCGGCCTCGACCCGAGCTTTCACCTCCTCTTCAAACTTCTTTTGCAGGTTTTCCAGCTCTACATTAACCAGGCGATCAATCTCTAAGCGTGCCTTCACCTCCCACTCAAGACGAAGCGAAGCGTCAGCATCATCGCGGATCTGCTGCTTCTCCCTTTCGAATGCGACCAAGCGCTCGTTCAGTTCTCGCTCTTTTTGGCGAACCATCTCTTCTCGGGAGCTGAGCGATTTGTTGAAGTCGACTATTTCTTTTTCCTTTCTCATCAGTCGTACCACGGGCAGGTTCAACAGCTGAACCGTGTCCGGCCGACGGTCCGGGTTCACCTTGAGACAGTCTCGAATGACCCGATTTAGCTCCGGGGAGTAAATTTCCGGCAGCGGTGCCACCTTGCCTTCCTTAATCTTCTGGACCAACTGATAGTGTGTCTTGGCGTTGAAGGGAGGCTCCTTGGCGCAGAGCTCGTAGATGATGCAGCCCAGCGCCCAAATGTCCGATTTAAGGGTATATTTCTCGGCCGCGCAAATTTCGGGGGACATGTAAAAGGGTGTTCCGACATAGGTGGACGCAAAATCCTGGGACTTGATCATCTTTGAAAGACCAAAATCTCCAAGCTTGACCGAGTTATCTTCTCCCAGAAAAACTGGTTTCTTCGTTAGCTCCCGCGTCTTCTGACAATATATTTGTAACCTTACCATTCTCGGGCTTGAGATCTCGGTGGAGGATAGTCATAGCTCCGGCAGGAGTCTTTGGCGCAGATGCCACCCCTTGCGTAAGACCAAGAATATTGGTGCCGACCTCCGGAGGGTCAATGCCATAGTGACAGCGGTACAGGGCAAGAACCAATTGGCTAAAGATACTCCACACGAAGCTCTCTTGAGCCCGCTGTCCCCTTAATTGAAGATCTTTGATGACCCGCCCGAGATCTCCATTACCACAGTATTCCATGTACAGGTGCAGGTCCTGGCTGGCCTTGAGATGCTCTCGGTGGTAGTAAGCGACGATGTTCGAATGTCGGAGGTGGGACAGAATCTGGAACTCGGCATGCAGTTGCTCTCGTTCTTTTTGGGACATTCGAAGGTACGAGATCTCCTTGCGGCACATAATGAAGCCATCCGTCTTGCGACGGACCTTGCGAATGATGCCAAAGGAGCCATGGCCTGCGAGGCACGGTATAAGTCAGTACACGAGGTGGCAGGCTAGGCAAGGACTTATTTCCTTCTGGCGGAGAACAGAAAACGCACCAATCTTTTCGAGGGTCTCGTATTGGTCTTCAGACGACATGGTAAATGATTCACGGCGGTGCCGAATTAATTCAAAAGGCCCATGTAAGACGTCCTCCGTCGATGCCCTCGAGGCCAGTGGTTGCTCGTTGGGGTAAGAAGGGGGGGGTGTTTCTGTTGTTGTTAGTATCGTGGGTGTTGTTGTTAAGGAGAGAGAATGAGGTGTGAAAATATGTGCCTTGTGCAATAATAGTAGCAAAAACGAGGTCGTCGTGCACCAAGTCTTGCAGTATCCCGGCCTGACCCACTGGTAGAGACCAGGGTGAGCGGCCATAGTAAACAGGCTGGAGCGGTGCCATAGCAACCATGCAGTGCGACCTAGCCACAGGGCCCTGGATTTATCGATAAGCCCGGTGTGGCGGGGCTCCACGTGTGGCTGCCGCTCTACTTGGCTCGTGCGCTAGTGGCGTCAACTTGCCTCCCCGAAACTTGCGTTGCTAAACGCCGAAAATTGCAAAGCCTCGGAAAAAGTTTGTTTTTATATTCTTATACTGTATTTTTATTCTCTTGATATCTCAAATCTTGCCCTGTGGTCATACCTTGGCTCATCGCGGAATTGGACAACATCTCTCAAATGTGCGCAGGCTCCAGCGGACGAAATTCGGGTGTTGAAAATGGTAATGACAAAGTATGGCCTAGAAGGCAAACTCCATGAAGAGCATCGATTGATCAAGGACGGCATCCTGAGGGATGATAATCCTCTTGACCAAAGCAATGAGTTCAATGAATTTCTTATTGCGTGCCGTCATGGCGACCTTCGGGAATGCCAAGAGCTCATCAATCAAGGCGTCAATATCAACGGCAAAGACAAATTCGATTATACGCCGTTGATTATTGTGAGCTTCTTTTGTATCCTCCGTGAGCTGGCTCAAAGACTTACATAAAAAAAAATAGGCTAGCTTGTGTGGTCATTATGAACTTGTTCAATTGCTGCTGGAAGCTGGTACGTCCACCCATCCGACTGATGTGTCACCGGCTTACCCTTGATCAGGAGCCCTCGCAGAAAGAAATACGTTTCAAGGAGAAAGATGTATATATAATGCTTTGAACGACCGCATACGAAATCTTCTTCTCCAGTATGACTTTTCCAAGTCCTCGGATCCTTTTGTGTACTGGTCATCGCACATTACGGCGCTGATGGATATGGAGACACCGAAGACATCCGACATTATACTAACCTCTGACAATCGCGCTTTCAAACTGCACAAGTTTCTTCTTTCTGCGAGATCACCGTATTTCCGCAAAAAGCTTGAGGCGCAGCCGGATACGGAAACTTGGAAGCTCGCCACCGCGATTCCGGACGAGTCATTTCGGGTTGTGCTTCGGTATATCTATCTAGGAGACGTACCCAGGGACCTTTCATCATCCAGAAATGACGTGTCAGATGAGGCTATTCTGACAGGCATCGACAAGATCAGCAAGCAGTTGGAAATCGACCACCTGTGGGAGGCCATCCTCGAGGGCAACGACCGTCGCCTCGCGCGGCAGCGCTACCAAGACGAAGTTGGTCGAGCTCTGAAGCAGGTCGGCGACTTCTTCCAGGCCAACATCATCGGTCACAAAATGGTGGTTGACACGGACCACGTCGACAAAGTCACCTGGAAGCACGGCAACTCCATCTTTGCCGACATTTTGCTCCGCGCCGACGAGCCCGAGTCCGAGGAGCAAGACGACACCCCGACGCCTCCGGACCCGTTACTCGTCCAGAGCACGTCCGGTATCCCGATTGGTCCCGCCGACGCCGCTCCGACGGAGCGCGGAGTCCGCAAGTCGGTGCTGTACCCCGCGCACAAGGCCATGCTCATCCGCAGCGACTACTTTGAGCGCATGTTCTCGGGCGATTTCGTCGAGTCGCGCAAGGAGGACAAACTGCGCGTGGTGAGGGTCGACTGTAGCCCCGCGGTGCTGGAGCTCGTGCTCGCGTTCTTGTACACAGAGACGGTTGTATGCCCGCTCGAGCACGCGCTGGAGTTGCTTTACGCGGCCGACATGCTCTTTCTCGACGCGCTCAAGGCCAAGGCGGCCGTTGCGATTAGCACCCTCGGCAGCGGCCGCAGCAACGCGCTCATCGACCGCACCCATGGCGGCGGCGGCGGCGGCGGCAATGGCGACAACAGTGCCTCGACCAAACAGCAGCAGCAGCAGCAGCAGCAGCAGCAGCAATCGCAGACCCCGCCCGTCGAGGACGTGGAACCCATCAACATCTACGACGTCATCCACGCCGCGTGGGACCTGCGCGTGCAGCGCCTCGAAGAGTTTGCAGCGCGCTACCTCGCTGGCCGCCTCGAGGACTACATTGACGACGCCGAGTTCCAAGAGCTCATCCGCGAGAGCGCCGACCGCATCCAGAAGCGCGAGGAGACGGACACGATTGAGTTACTCGACGACATTCGCTACTACCTGTCTGAGCGGTTTCGCCTGCGCTTCGAGGACGCCGGCATCGACGACATCCTGCAAGGGGACGGCGACATGACTGCCGCCGCAGCCGCCGTCGACAATGGCGCAGAAGCTCCCAGCGGTGCTGTTGCGTCTGCACCCACGACGAATGGCGTGCGCACGCTCGACGGCGAGGCGGCCGAGGACGAGTTTGTGTCGGACGCCGTCAACTATCAGGTGCTGCTGGGCAAGATTGACAGCATGCTGGAGCGGCTGCATCTAGATGCGTAAACGACGAACGCAAGAAAATCAAGGAAAAATAAAAGTACAAGTATACTAGACAATAAATCGACACGCTGCATTCTGCATTCTGCATTCTGCATTCTGCATTATTCTTATCCTAGAAATGGAGGTTTAGAAGAGGGCATTTTGGGTATAAAGGGACTCTCGACATTGCACGCAAGACAGCAACAATTACAACCAACGTTTGCACAACTATTTTTCAGCTTCTTTAAATTTAATTTTTTTTTTTGACAAAGACTATTCTGACAAAACCCCAACGCTAAACAAATGCGCATCACATAGCTATGAATGTGTGAGGAAATCAAATCTTGCACATGTATACAATCCTGCCATCCCCGTCCATCAATAGTCAATCATCTTGACATTCTTCCTCAACGTCTCTGGCAGCTCCTCCAAGCTCACGATGCCGTGCTTGACGCAGTCGCCCCAGAAGAAGAACGCCCGACTCTGTGTGTAGCTCAGGTAGTCAAACTCGTCGACACCCATCTCCGCCTCGGCCGCGTCGGCGACGTCCTGGGTGACGGGATTGTTGCCCTCATCCAGGCCCGGAATTTTGGCCTGGACGACGCCCCAAGCTACCCACATGGCACTGTTGGCGGTGCGCCAGAGGCGCGTCGATTCCATGAGCTCGCGGACGTGCGCGTCGCTCTGCTCCTCGCGGGCGCGCTCGGCTGCAGTCCAGCCGCCGGCGGGGGCGCGCGCGTCAAGCATAAACTCGACAATAGAGCTGCTCGAGGCGGTGGGCAGCAGAGCGGGCGGGGTGCTGGCGGTGGCCGATGCAGACCCTGCGCCGGCACCAGCGTTCGCTGCCGTATTGGCGGCCGTATTGGCGGCGTGGTCCTGAGGAAGCATGCGGGGGGTGCCAAGGGCGGGAAACTGCGGGCGGTGGTCGACATAGGCTTTAATGAAGCGGTGCTGCTCCTCGGGGGTTGGGTAGCGCTCGACGTTGCAGGCGTACGAGGTGACGGGGTCGTGATAGTTGTAGGCCCACTCGGTGAAGTGGTTGGCAAACTCCAGGCCGGGCGTGTTGGCAGCGGCGTACTCAAAGTCAATGACGATGAGTTGCTTGTGCTTGTTGGCGGCCTGGAGGAGCGGCGACTTTTCGTCGTCGGGACGGATGCGCAAAATGTTGCCGTATTGCGTCTAAAGGGGTGTTAGTTTACGCGGAGCAGGAAGAAGAAAGGGGTAGATAGTACTCACATCGGAATGAGCAAATACTAGGCTCTCACGGATTGCTTTTGCGCTCTTGTAGAAGCTGTCGAGGTAGGCTCTGAACTTGACGACGGCATCCAGGAATTGGGGCCAAGGTGCGCCGCAGACGTAGCCATTGGCTTTCCAGGCATGTACCACAGAGTTGGCGCGGGAGCCCTCTGGGACGTTGTGTAGGTCCTTGTCGAGAAACTGCACGATGCGGGCGACATTATCGAGCCATTGGTCCCAGTTCTTCCAGATGCCGGGGCCGCCATCTCGCTCCGACGGAAGCAGCTCGATGCCGTCGTGTAGCTCGCGCATTCGCTTGGCAATCTGGCGCGAGGTATCGGGCTCGCGCAGATCGCTCGGCCGCAGCGTAATAGCGTTAAAGTACTGCTCGAAGCGGCCATTCTTGAAAGTGCCGAGCAGGCGGGGGCCAATCTTCTTGCGGGCCAGGCGCTGGAGCACCTTGAGCTCGTTGTCACGGTCAATCAGGTGCTCGACCTGGGGGCCGTAGATGCGGAGAAGGAGCTTGGGGGGCATTTTCTTGCCCTCAATCTCGGGAATGTCGGTGGGCGGCGTGACGACGTAGACGGCGTTGGTGAGGGCGCCGCTGAGACGCTCGACCCAGATCCTGTGGCCGTCACCCAGAGGCACGCGACGCCACCCCTTCAGTCGCAGGGTGTGCGCGATGCGAATTATTTCATTCTTAAAGACCAGCCAGACTTTCTTTTCCTTGGCGACGCGGACAGCCGAGGCCTCGGGCTCTTCGTTGCTCAGGGCTGTGCCAGAATAGATTAGGGTTTTAGAGTTGTCGAGCCAGGCGTCACAGCTGGGGACGACAACATCGCTCTCGGCGTATTCCGTGTCTGAGGAGGCAGGCCGCAAGGAGCCGCGACGTTTGAGCTTGTGCCTGGGCGGGCGGGGGCTAAAGTGCGGGACGGTCGTCAGGCCCATGGACGACATGGAGTCTTCAATGATGCGCTGGAGGCGGTCGAGGGAGACATCGCTGCCCTGAGAGTCTACTGAATCAGAGCGCTCCCGTTGGGTCTGGGGTGCGGCTACGGCAGGCTTGACGTGGTCAGCATCGGGACCGCGGCTCTTGCGGCTGCTGTCGGGCGGCGAGTTGGAGGAGCGGCGTGGTTGGTGGTGGTGCAGGTGAGAGTGCTTCTTGCGGCTGGCGGCCTTGTGACGTTCATGTTCAAGCCAGTCGCTGACCTGTGCGAGCAGCTTCTCGCTGTAGTACTGGCAGTTGTTGTCCTGGCGAGAGGAGACGCGAGGTGGTTGAGAGGAGGTGGCGGAGCAGGAGGGGTCGTCGTGGGACCGCAGGCCGGGCGAGGGCTCACTAATGGAGGATCGCGACGAGGCGACGGGCTTGCCGCTCATGCGCTTGCTGTGGCCGACGCGAAAGAGCTTGGAGGACTGGCCTTGGTCGGGTTCGTCGACAAAGTATTCCTCGACGGGCTCGGCGATCTGGACAGCTGTTGTTGGTGGAGGAGAGCGGGTGTCAGCAAAGACGGCTCTGTAAAGACTGCGCCTGCCATGGCAGCTAGGACAGACACGTGCACATACCTTTCAAGGAGCCGCTGATGGGTGGCGTTCCGTCGCCTTCGTCGTCCACCTTGAGGGCAGAGCGGAGAGGCGCAGGGCCATTCGAAGGAAACTGTTCCGTCGACATGGCTAGGGAGGGAGGGCAGTCACAAGCCAAGCTGTATTAACGACTGCCAAGAATGGTATGGGCGGGTGGAAGCAAGTGTTGGATAGCAAAGCAAGATGGGGAGAGAGGGCAAAGTCAAGGAAGTTCAGTCGACCTACTCTGCTCGCAGCAGCTTGAGGAGGCAAGAAGCAGAATTGAGGCAAATGGATGCACGCGACAGGAGACCGAATATGTGGAAGGCGTGGTCCAAGAGGCGGACGGGGGGTAATAAGGCTGTGTCGCAGGCTTATCGTGGGCTAGTCGTGGGATGGATGGGCTAGGCTTAGTGGGGAGGAATACAGGGTTGCTCGACTAGCTCACGACAGTTGGAAGACAGACAAACAGGGCAGTTGGCCGACAGAGCTAAGGTACTCCGTAAGTAGTTAAGACGTGATAAATTATTAAGGTGTGCCCCACGACCAGAGTATGATAGCAGAGCATTGGTTTTGCTAGTCAGGCCAGTGGGCGGTGGATTTCAGTATTCAAATCAGGGGTTCTTTTCTTCTCTGCATTCCTTGTCGGCGCGAAAAGGCCGCCCCATTGAATTCGTCTATTGTCGCAGCATGGGCCATGCACCTTAGCCGCCGACTCGCGTCGATTTTGAACCTTGATTTTCACGACGTCTTTTTACGAGGCTGCCATAATCCGTACTCTACAATCAATTTCTCGTATTTCAGTCACTACTGTTCAAATATAAGAATGATCATGAGGACATCTATTTTAGCTGGGGGAGGACTGAGACTAGCGAAACGCCACACCAATAGAGAGGTAATTACAGGTCATCCACAGGCGCCACAGCGCTGTAAGCCCGTTGCGAGTCAACGCCGTTGCAGGCATTCTATGTGCAATTTCTGCTGCAATTCCTGCTGTAAGCCAATTGTGAATAGTTAGGTATTGATAATCCTCCCAAAAGCCGCCTCAGCCTCCGTCTCATATTTGGCCGCCACCGCGTCGTGGGCATTGATCCTTTTCCCTCATCAGCCCACTCACTTTTTTTTTTTTTTGCCAGCCAGTTACAGAATGACTTGTTTGGTTGGTTTTCCTACTCTCTTCACCAGTGTCTCACTCATCATCTCTTTTCGGCATAGCCATGCGTTGCCAAGCTACCTGCTCGTACTGCTCAGCCCAACATCTGCATCCTCGTGTGCCAGCTAGTCTGAATCAGGCCACGGCCACCATCTCATCCACCACAGGGGCCATCGTTTATCTCAGTCGCCAAGGATGAATTTCACACAAGATTTTCTGATAATCGAATCACGATATAAATCCGTCTCATCATACCAAGGAAAACAATTTCATTCTTCTCCCATCTTTTCCGTTTCTCACTTGTAATAAATCACAACGCATCAATCTTCGTTGCCATATACATGCAGATACATATACACCCCACACAACGCGGCTACGTTGGCCAAGTCTCAAACTCTACTCAAATCGTCTCAAGTAACTCCCCAGTAGCTTTACGCTTACAACTCACCCAGCTTGACAACCACATTCACGTTACACGACCCGGACAAAAAAGCCCCCCAAAAAAATAAAAGAAGCGACCAAAAAAACCAATGCTGAATAGCAACACCTGGTCTCGATCCAGGGACCTACGGGTTATGAGCCCGTCGCTCTTCCACTGAGCCATGTTGCTCATTACCTTATTGGTTGAAGGTGCACGACACAATGTGACTTATAAGCCTTCCCCTCGAGCCACGCTGACTCACAATGTGACTCTATGCACGATTGCAACAATACTCATTGTTTCTTCTTGGTTTCTTCTTCTTTATCTACTCTAAAGCATCGCCATTGGCCATAATACATTTCTACCGATGCGCCTCCTTCTCACTTGGACAGCAGCCACTCCCTCGACACATCCGCACCCTCGTTCCGCAGTGCCCACACCACCGCGTCCACCACGTCGTCCACCACCACCGTCGCTTGATACCGCGGCTCCGGCTCCGCCTTTGTAGGCTGAAATACGCCCGTACGCACCAGGATCGACTCCCACTGCGCGCCGTCCGGCGGCGTAAACTCGTTGGCCCCGCGAATGTCGCTCTCCGGATTGTCCCCGACCATGTACACCCTGCGCAGCGGCCGCCGCCTCTTCCTCTCACCCTCTGCCACGTCTTCTCCATGCAGCAGCCGATTGTGCGCGTACTCGTACGTGTGTCGCGACGGCTTTCCCAGCGCCTCATACCGCAGCGGCGCCGCGCCCTCCGTCACCGCCGCCCACACGCCCTTGAGCGCCTCCAGAAACGCCCCCGTGCCGAATCGGTTCACCGGGTATTCCGTCTTCCACACCAGGTCCAGGTTCGAGATCCAGAGGTCCGGCTGTCCGTCCTGCTGCCATCCGGCGTCGATGAGCGCCTTGTCGCCGTTCTTGGTCGAGATGGTGCCGAGATAGCCACGGTGCGAGACGAGCAGGTCGTGGATGACTTGGATGTCGAGCGACCAGTCCCGCGGGTCGTTCCACACCAGAATCTGGTCAATCTTGAGCGCATTCGACGGTATATCACGACTGTACGGGTCTGTGATGGCGGCAGCGCTCTTGCCGTCTGGTAGCGGCGAAACTTTCTTGTGGAGGCTGTCGCGAAGGTGAGCAAATGGGTAAATGTGTGGATTCGCAGCGAGCAGATCTGCCGGTGTCACTGCTCGCTCGAATCCATATCTTTCGAATAATCAGTCAGCAAATCTTCAAGTAAGAGCCCGAAACTATATCGAAAAGGACGCACTCTCTGGCCAGCTGCCTTGCTGTCTCAGGCTCCGATGCCGTCACCAACACCGTTCCGTTCTTTTTAACATCCTCGTCCCAGCCTCGCATGGGCGTATGCGACAGAATCACTCTGCCCTTCAGCACGTAGTCAGGATTCTCAAGGCCCAGCCGCTTCGCCAGCGAGGCTACCTTGGCATTCTCATGCGCGCCTCCGCCATTCGTCAAAAACACGTAGCGCAGTCCAAGCTGTCTAATTTTCTGCAACATCTCTCTAGCACCAGGAATACCTCGCTGTCCCTTGTACAGCACACCATCGATGCTAACGGGGCTAGTTAGTCACGGCGCGATACCGCCAGCACCGCTGGGTGAATGGACGTACTCAAACGCAAATGCAATATCCGCAAAGCCATGGTGAGTCTTGGCCCAGGCTTCGTCCATTGTCATTGCAGTTGAACCATCTTCTCTAGACGTTGCCTTCTCGCGTAATCTTGGCGCCGCGCTGCTGAAAGCCCGGCGCTGCGCCGTCCTGGTGAGGATGCATGCAGTCGGCGCGCCGGCGCGACATCGGACAACGTCGGCCCTCCCCAGCGACCGGCAACACGGCGTCAGACGCGTGACGAGCATTCGGCCGTGTGCCATTCTACCAAATTCTCCCGGCGGCTTTCAGTCGCCCTTGACCGTCTCCGGTATCGTTCGCAGACAAAATACGCGTGTGAGGATGCGAGTTGCAAGTTGGTGAGACCTAGCCCGAGTGCCCTTGTTCAGGTAAAGTGGTGTCCGGCTCCACCAACCAGGAGCTACGGCCGTTCTCGTGTCACAACCTAGGATTGAAACAATGCGATTGTTCTCATGTGAATATAATGATGTTATTTTGCAGCGATTTTTGAAGCTGTGACGTCTTTCATTTACCTAGCGCGGCAATCGTAATATGACTAACACCTTGCTCAAACGCCCCGGCCTTGCCACGTTCAAGCTCAAATTGACTCCGTAAACGACAACGCGTAAACAATATGTGAATTCGTGGAGTTGTCTGCTGGTATGATTTCTCTGTTTTACAAGTTGAACAAGGGTAAAAAGCTACAGTAGTATACAATGCGTCCATACACATGGAAGCCTCGACCCCCTCCCTCTCTACCTCTTGGCCCAGTCCCTCATATGGTCCAGGATCAGCTTGGCGCCCTCGTCGGGCGAGTGCTGGCGGCCGAGCGCCTCGACAAAGTCGCCGTCGGGATCCATCAGATAGAAGTAGATGCTGTGGTCGACGAGGTAGTCCTGACCGGGCTTGACATTTTGCGGCGTGCTAAAGTAGACGCGGTACTTTTTGCACGTGTCCTTGATCTGGTCGTACGTGCCCGTCAGGCCGATAAATTCGGGATGAAACTCGGCCAGGTAGCCCTTGAGGGACGCGGGATCGTCACGCTCGGGGTCGCAGGTAATGAATATGGGCAGAAGGCTGTCGGGAGGCGCCTGTGTTTTGACTATTTCGAGCATGCGCGCCATCTTGTCGAGCTCTTCGGGGCAGATGTCGGGGCAGCGGGTGAACCCAAAGTAGACCTAGAGCGTCGCTTTGTCAATCGCTATCCATCTATACGTGGCAATTTGCCGTATCTTTGCATTTGCTCACCAATGCGTATTTGCCCTTCATCATCTCGCTGGTAAAGGGCTTGCCGTCATGGTCAATCAGCTCAAAGGGGCCTCCGACCAGCGGCTTGCCGACACCTTTGTTGGCCTCGGCGATTCTCTTGCGCTGCATGCGCTCCTTTTCGTGCTCGAAATACCAAAACAGGCCGCCGCAGGTAGCGACGAACAAAAGTCCGGCCTTCCAGGAAAATGGCTATAAAGTATTGCGACAGACTAGGTCAGCCTTTGTCCCATCACGTTGCAAGTGTTTGCCATTTATTTATTTGGGGTCCTTCATACCCCAGTGCTATGCCGGCTTTTGGCCTGCTCGACCGTGCTGTATTTTGTGCGCTTCTGCGTCATGGGAAGCCTCGCGCGCATGCTGGTGCTCGTGGCGGCGGCGGCGGCGGGCCGGGCGAGCTTGGCCTGCAGCGCGCTGCTGGAGAAGCAGCGCTGGCATTGCTGCGCGGAGCCTCGAGCGAGCACGTTGCGCATCACGGCCATGGATAATCTCGAATGCGCCATTGTCGTCGTCGTCGTCGTCGTCGTCACACTGTCGCGGGCGATGATGACAAACAGGGGATGGAGGAAGCTCAATGATCATGCTGATAAATTTGCTCAGTGATGGCCCCGAACATCTTCCGGAGGCTTGTTGCTCGCTGTGGCGCCACTTTGCACTGCGACCACCACGCGTTTTAGCGCAGGCGGCGACTGTGGCGCGCCCTGAGCATCGGTTCGCTCAGTGAAGGCTTCATCCATTCAACTCACAATAGGCTGGTGAGAATCTCTACGCCAAGATTTTTCATGGGTTTCTCATGAAACAAGCTGCATGCTATCGCCACGGCCAACTTGTGGAGAGTGCCGCCAGGAATCAAAGGGCATTGACTGTCCATTATGGAAAATCTGTACTCGGACGACTACCGCTTTGAGCCAGACGTATTCATCAAGAATGAATCGGCCGCTGCATCACCGCGCGCGGCGTCCTATACACCCATTCCGTCGACAGAGACTGCAGACATAACACCATCATCGACGCGCGCGTCACCACCCAAGAAAAAGGGCACTGCGGCCACCGTCAAGAAAGCCCCTAAGCGGCCCAAGTCAACGCTTCCAAAGAAGCGTAGAAAGCCCAAGACCGGCACCGACGACGGCTCGGCCGCCGACGATGACTCGGACAATGGGCCCTACTGCTTGTGTCAGGGTCCCGACGACCACCGCTGGATGATTTGCTGCGAGGGATGCGATGACTGGTTCCATGGCGAGTGTATCAACCTGAGCAAGGAGGTCGGGGAGAATCTCATCGAAAAGTTCATCTGTCCACGCTGCACGACCAAGCAGTTCCGGTCCATATACAAAAAGAGCTGCAGCATGGGCGCCTGCAAAAAGGCCGCCCGCCTGCGCCAGAGCCCGCCCAGCTACTTTTGCTCCAACGAGCACGCGCAGGCCTGGTGGGAGCGCCTCGTCGCCAGACTGCCCAAGGCGGCCAAGGGGGGCAGCAGTTTGACGGACCAATTATCCCAAGAGGAGTTCATGGCGCTTTTGTCTAGCGGACTGGCGACTGTGGACGAGAATGGATTCTGGACCATGACAGCGGCGCCATTCGCTACTGACCATAGTAAAGGAGACGAAATTGGTACGTTCGATTCCCGTTTCTGTATCCGTAACACTCAAGTTAACAAATCTCCGCCGCAGACAACAGCCTAGACTCGATTCTCAGCGAAGAGGAGAGAAGCTACGTCGAGCAAGCCGCCAACACGCGGCAGCAGCTCGAGGCCGAGACGCTGCTGTGCCACAAAATGCTCACGCTCATCGAGATGGCGCAGGAACGCCGTCGCGCCGCCATCGCCGCGGGCCGCCTTGGCGATGATATGTGCGGCTACGACCAGCGCCTCGACACCATCTCAGCGCGCGACGCCTTTGCCGCCTACGCGCGGTCCCCCGAGGGCGCAGCGACCCTGGCGCCAGACGGCAGCCTTGACGACCCGCTGGGCGACGGCGACCCCGTCCGCGGCATGTGCGAGCGCAAGCGATGCAAGACGCACAGTGGCTGGCAAAAGGCCCTCGCCCTCGGCATCCGCCACCAGATTCGCGAAATGGCCGCCCAGTCCGAGGCCGAGGAGGCCGCCGAGCGCATCGTTCGCCAGGCGGCGGCCGAACGCTGGAAGAGGAAGCAGTCGGAGAAGAACTGGGTTGAGATCCTCGACGAGTGAATGAAGCGGCATGTGGTAGAAGCAAAGGAGTATGGCACAGCTTTGCTCAAGGCAGGTTCGGTATGGCGTTATAGGGTTGGCAGTTTCCATGTTAGCTGGGCGTTCGGTGGTCACTGGTCAGTACGGATGTTTTCCATCGTGCGGAACGATTCAGTTTTAGAAAAAATTAGTCGGGAATGATCCATTAGAAGCTATCTCGTAAAACACCGGTTCCGCAATATGCTCCTTGGAGCTCTCGACGACTGCTGCACGACACAATTTTTACTCCATTACATCATCTGAAACTTCATTCTCTCCTCTTTAGTGCCCTCCTTACTATACCAACCCTTTTTAACCATGTATAGCGCTGCGTGCTTCTTTCCATTAGTCCAATCAAGGTACATGCCGAGCACCGGCGCAGGTAGGATGAGCTCGCAGCAAGGTGTCGCCCGGTGCAGCACCGTCTCATCATCGGCATTGGCATGGGAGAGGAGAGTGTCGGCGTCTTCGTGAACCAGAGACAGTAGAATATATGGAGAGTGTTGTGAAGAACGGGTGATGGGAAGTCGGCAGGGTTGCAATAATCACTGGCATGTTAGTCAATATACCCAGCACGACCAAGATAAGGCCTGTTGTCCAAATGTGACGCTATGAATGCAGTTAGTCCACATAGTTGAACAGAAGACTGAAAAGTATTATGAAATGGAGACGATCTTATGTTGCAGTAAAGCTCCCTCCCATGTGGCTACAGAGACAACTCATTTAATGGTAGCGGACATGGGCAACAACTTCGACCTCTAGCTCCCGCGGACTTTCGGCCTTGCACTGATACAGTATCAAAATGAATGAGAGAGAAACTGATATTTCAACATTCTGTTTGATTTCTACCAACTATCATTTACAAGTTCGTCAACGCCCACGACACTGTTTTCTATGATGGCGTGTGTATTGTGACTGGCACGGCAATCACCACTTGAGATAAATAGTTGGTGAATTAGTAAACGAGGAAAAGAAACGACGTAAAGGTCAGATCGACAGCTCAATAGCCATCGTTACAAATACCAATATTTGCATGTAGAGTCATAGGGGAGCCACTGAGCATATCAGGACTGGCAGTCTCCGCGGTACCAGTGGATTGCAGCATTTTACAGTGACAAACCTTGTACCTCGAGAGCGCATCACCCCAATGAGGGGCAATTAGAAAAAAAAGTTCAACCCCACCACCATCGAGAAAAGTGATTATCAAGCATCCAAGCTTCTCATCAGCTTCGCTCTGGTGACTTCCATCTCCAAACCACCCCGCCACCTGGGATATATTACTGGACTCTTTTCCAAAAAATCCAGACTTCCTCTTCGTGTTCCTCCTTCTCTCTTGTCTTCTGATTCTTTCCGCTCTTCTCTTAGCGTTTTTTTTTTTGTTTCGTTTTCGTCCCGTCTCCCTACAACCACACAAGATGCCGTCCGACACACCTGAGCAGCAGCAGCAGCAGCAGCAGCAGCAGCCGCCTCACCCCGACGACGACCTCGACGTTCTCGCCGCCGACGACGCTGCCGAGGAATTCGCCGACGACGACAATGACATGGCCATGGACTCTGACGACGACCAGGAGCTCCTCCTCGCCAACGACGCCATTGCCTACTTTGACGAGCCGCAAGATTCCCTCTTTGCCATTGCCCAGCACCCCGCGCACCCGTCCCTCGTCGCCGTCGGCGGCTCCGCCGGTGCGCAAGACGACGCGCCGGGCGCCGGCTGGGTCGTCGACACGTCCGCCGCCCCGA
>NW_007930849.1:684513-724305 GCF_000280675.1 Beauveria bassiana ARSEF 2860
TTCGCCGCGGATCCCGCCGCCGCCGCCAACCGCCCGCCGCCCGCCTCCCTGCCGAGCCTCTTCTCGCTCGACGGCCACACAGACTCCATCAACGCGCTGTGCTGGACGCTGCCCGCCGGCGAAGTGCTCGTGAGCGGCGGTCTGGACGGCCGCGTACGCGCCTGGAAGGCCGACGTCTCGCCCGCCGCGGGCCTCGGGATGACGTTGCTCGGCGAGGCGCAAGAGGTCGAGGAGGTCAACTGGATCGCCGCGTGCCCTTCGCCCGACTCCCCCAACACGATTGCCCTCGGCGCCAACGACGGCTCCGTCTGGGTGTACACGATTGACCCGTCCGACCCCGCCAACCCGCTGCAGATTGTGCAGTCGTACTTTTTGCACACGGGCGGCTGCACCGCCGGCACCTGGACGCCCGACGGTCGGCTGCTGGCGACCGTGTCCGAGGACGGCACGCTGTACGTCTGGGATGTCTGGGGCGCGGCCGCCGCGCGCGGCATCGTCGACAGCAACGGCCAGACGGCCGTCGCGCTGTCCCCCGAGGACCAGCGCTTCGCCGTCGAGGGCGGCCTGTACTCCGTCGCCGTTGACCCCAAGGCCACGTTTGTCGCCGTCGGCGGCGCCGGCGGCGCCATCAAAATCGTGTCCCTTCCGCGCCTCGGCAACACCACCTCTTCTTCCCAACAAAACAAGTCCCCCTCGGGCGTCGCCGACGCCACCACGGGCGGCCAGATCCTCGCGTCGCTGCATACCCAGACCGACGGCGTCGAGACGCTCGCCATCACCCTCGCGCAGACGACGCCCGCGACCGTGCTCCTTGCCGCGGGCTCCGTCGACGGCTCCATCTGCGTGTACGACGCGACGAGACGCTTTGCCGTCCGCCGCCACATTGTCGGTGCGCACGAGGAGCACTCGGTCGTCCGAGTCGACTTTGTCAAGAACTCGTGGCTGCTCACGTCGTGCGGCATGGACGGCGTCGTGCGACGTTGGGACCTCCGGGGGAGCGCAGGGGCAGGCGCGCAGGCGGCCGGCGGCGCGGCGGGCGCCTCTGACGGCGGCCTGGTCAAGGAGTGGAAGGGCCACCGCGGGGATGGCGAGGGCGGCGGCGTGCTCGGCTTCGTGCAGGGCGAGACAGGTGAGAGGGTCGTCACAGCGGGCGATGATGGTGTCTCTTTGGTATTTGAGGCGTAGGGAATTTCAAGGACATTAGGAATGAATGAATATATAAAATGAAAAGGAGGTTTTGCTACAGGCGGCTCTCCGCTTTGAGATTAGATCTAATGATTAAGATTTTCGGGAATCACACAATACGCCTACATGAATAAGCATGTATTCCAGATAGTGACTGTCAACTCCGGGGTGATGTTATCGATGGCCGCAATGTGGACACATGGCATAGACACAAGTCACATCACACAGCATAACGGGACAATAAATCGGGGTCCAGGACCCTTTAACAGAAGTGCATTCTATCGCGCATTAGACTCTCTCAAGAGAGAGCCCAGTTCACCATGCCGAGTCGGGCATGGCAGCTCGCGGCCGCAGCTCGCGGCCGCCACTCTTCCACGGGGAAGTCGAGGCCGAAATTCAAAATTCGAAATTCGAAAGCCAGTGTGCTTTGGACCACAGCCCAAGCACCGAGGGGTATCTAAAAAAGGGCCGTAAATCGTTAGAAAAGGAAACATACTCTCTCGCTGCGTGAATAGAGCCGAATATAGTCAATTGTGTCAAGTCTCTTCTTCACGAGTTGATTCAGTTTCGGCTCATATTCCTCCACGATTGTTGAAAGCCACCGCGGGTGGTGCGAAAGAGAGAGCAAGAAGATGCCCCTAGTACGCCGAGCGTAAATGTTGAATGCCAAAAGGTAGTGTCAGACGCCAGTAACAACTCCTTCATGTGTTTCCCCAAACAGTTGAAGAATAGCAGCTTTGTTTTGCCAATTGCCAAGTGAGATGTTGTATATTGGGTCTCGCTTAACAAACAACAAAAGTTTGCAAGATGAACATGAAACAAGCAAAAGCCAACGCAGAAAAGAAACAAAAGTTCCGACGGTGTATTTTTCCCAGTTCATAAACCTTGTTGAAGAGTTTCGAAGAAGATTGGTGTTAAAAGGTGCAATCCAAGATGCGCGCAGGTAGCAAAAACAAAAACAAAAAAGCATGTACATGGAAGAGAAGCAAAAGTACAGTAGCAGTTGACCTGCTATGCACCTGCCTCTAATTCATGCCACACGGCATTGGCGGGTAGGAGATGCGGCGTCTTTACGCAAGCCGCATCCTCTGCCCAGCGTCACAAACCATGTTAGACTGATATACCTAAAACACAGCAGCATGTGTCTCGTAGCCATGTCCGATGCGGGTTGTGCGAGCATGTGTCTTTATTCAGCATGCCGCTTGAGTCCCTGTAGCATGATTCGGAACTTTTCTATATTCAAATGTAGAAGAATCGTAAAGCTTAGTTGGTGCCAGTAGTGTCCTCGACAGGAGGGCAGGTACAGAACAGGTTGGTGTCACCGTACTCTATACATTTGATTAGTTGCTTTTCTCAAAACACTTGCGAATTTTTCAAACTTACTGTCGTCCACACGGGTAACGGTGGGCCAGAACTTCTTCTCGGTGAGATAAGGCAGGGGGTAGGCAGCCTTCTCACGGCTGTAGGGGCGCTCCCACTTGCCGTTGTCGCCGAGAAGCAGGTCGATCTGGGTGTGAGGAGCGTTCTTGAGGACGTTGCCCTCGCGGGGCTGCTTGCCTTCCTCAACCTCGCGAATCTCATTGCGGATGCTGATGAGAGCATTGATAAAGCGATCCAGCTCCTCTTTGCTCTCAGACTCGGTGGGCTCAATCATAAGAGTGTTGGGTACAGGCCAGCTCATGGTAGGAGCGTGGAAGCCGTAGTCCTGAAGACGCTTGGCGATGTCGATAGCCTCGACACCAGCAGTCTTGGAAAAGCCACGAGCATCGATAATGAACTCGTGAGCGCAGCGACCGTTCTCGTTAGTGTAGAGAATGGGATAGTGCTCCTTGAGGCGGGTAAGAATGTAGTTGGCGTTGAGAAGAGCCAGTGAAGTAGCTTTGCGAAGGCCAGCATCACCCATGGTGGAGATGTAAGCCCAGCTGATAGGCACAATGCTGGCACTACCGAAGCTGGCGCTGGACACGGGAGTCTGGTTGTTCTGGTGAGGCAGGTAGGGCTCAAGGATGTCCTTGACGCAGATGGGGCCGATACCAGGGCCACCGCCGCCGTGGGGAATGCAGAAAGTCTTGTGGAGATTGAGATGGCAGACATCGGCACCGAGCGCGCCGGGAGATGTAAGGCCGATCTGGGCGTTCATGTTGGCACCGTCCATGTAGACGAGACCACCGTGCTCGTGAACAATATCGCAAGCCTTGCGGACTTCGGGTTCGAAGACACCATAGGTAGAAGGATAGGTGATCATGATGGCAGCAAGCTCCTTCTCGTGCTTCTTGGCCTTGGCCTGAAGATCAGCAATATCAAGGTTACCAGTGGCAGTGTCACACTTGATGGGAACGACACGCAGACCAGCCATGGCAGCAGAAGCAGGGTTGGTACCGTGAGCAGAGGTGGGAATCAGGCAGATATCACGTCTGCCACCGTTGTGCTCCTCGTGATACTTGGCAATTGCGCGAAGACCGGCAAACTCGCCCTGGGCACCAGAGTTGGGCTGCAGGGAAGTCGCGTCCATACCAGTGAGAGCGGCAAGCTGGGCGGAGGTGGCGGCAAAGAGCTTCTGGTAGCCCTTGACGCCGGATACGGGAGCGTGAGGGTGGATATTGGAAGACGACTCGGTGCCAATCAGCTCCATCTGGGTAGTTCCATTGAGCTTCATGGTGCAGGAACCTAGAGGAATCATGGAGTGGACGAGGGACAGATCCTTGGATTGCAGATGATGCATGTAGCGGAGCATCTCAGTCTCGGAGTGGTGGGAGTTGAAGACGGGGTGAGTCAAGAACTTGGACTCTCGGCGCACAGCGTCAGGGAGGCTCTTGATGATATCGTTCGAGGACACCTTGTAGCCCTCGGTCCAGTACTTGTTGGCAACGTCGACGTAGGCGTTGGTGTGGTTCTTGGAGGAGACATCACGGAAAGACTGAACAATGCGAACAAAGTTCTTGAGAGTGAAAGTGGTGGGGACAGCCAAGACAATCTCGTTGGAGGACCAAGACTTGCCACTGCTGATGCCGCGATCATTGAGTTCACGGCGAAGGGCGCGGCAGACGATGGGGTCCTTGAAGGAGATGGTGACGGTGTCGGAGAGAACGCGGCCCTCGGGGTCGACGGATGAGGTGATGACGTTGAGGCCATAGTGCTGAGCAGCAGCCTGAATCATGCGAGCGTGGCGGAGATTGGTGACGGCCATCTCGCGAAGCTGACCAGGACCGTGGTAGATGGCATACATGGCAGACATGTTGGCAAGCAGAGCTTGGGCAGTGCAGACGTTGGAAGTGGCCTTTTCACGGCGAATGTGCTGCTCACGGGTTTGAAGAGCGAGGCGCAGAGCGCGGCGGCCGTTGCGGTCTTTGGAGACACCAATGATGCGACCCGGGAGACGACGCTTGCTAGACTCCTGAGCGGCCATGAAGGCAGCGTGGGGGCCACCGAAGCCCAGAGGAACACCCCAGCGCTGAGAGTTACCGAAGGCAACGTCGGCACCCCATTCACCAGGAGGTGTGAGGAGAGTCAGGGAAGACAAATCGGTGGCGGCAGACAGAAGGGTGCCCTGGGCGTGGGCAAGGTCAGCGAGCTCGCGGAAGTTGCGGACACCACCGTTGGTGTCGGGATACTGAACCATGACACCGACGAGGTCGTCGCCAAAAGCCTTGATCTTGTCGTGAGCATCGGGGGCAGAGAGATCCATGACCTCGATGTTGATTCCGAAACCCTCGGCGCGGCCGTGCATGACGCGAATGGTGCTGTCGTGGAGAAGATCAGATACAACGTAGGTCTTGCTGGGACGCTTGGCGCGTGCAGTAGGAAGAGAGTTCCAAGACATAGTCATAGCCTCGGCGGCGGCGGTACCCTCATCGAGGAGGGAGGCGTTGGCGACGGGGAGACCAGTCAGGTCAGAGATCATAGTCTGGAAGTTGAGGAGCGATTCGAGACGGCCCTGTGAGATTTCGGCCTGGTAAGGGGTGTAGCTGGTGTACCAGGCAGGGTTCTCGAGAAGGTTGCGCTTAATAACGGCGGGAATCTCAACGGGGTAGTAGCCACCGCCATTCATCCAGGTCTTGACCTCGTTCTGGGCGCTCATGCTCTTGAAGACATTAGCGACGCCAGACTCGCTGAGCTTCTTGGGCTGAATGGTCTTCTTGGGTGGTAGCAAAATATCCTTGGGAATGACTTGAGAGATGAAGGTGTCGAGAGAGTCGGCACCGACAGTCTTGAGCATGGCGTCAATATCGGAGTCGCGAGGACCGATGTGACGGGCGACAAAGTCCATCCACGGCTGAGGGTTTTCAGCCTGGGCGTCCTTCATCTCCAGGTAGGCCGGGTCGCGCTGGAGAGATTCCAGGGCGGCATGGGATCTCCTGTGGCCGTCGGCCTCGGCCTGAGAAGTTTGTGAGAGCTGGCGGGGGGTGGTGGCGGAAGCCACGCCGCGGCGGGCGACAAAGGGCACCGATCTGATCCCCAGTGAGAGGGAGTGCTTGAGTGGAGCACCCCGGACGATGGCGAGTCGAGAAGCCATTGTTGTGAAACCAAAGAGAGCAATTGATGCTTCAATTTGGCCAATGTGTGTGTCGAAGGAAAAACGGAAGGGTGGGAGCTCAGGCGACGGAACTGTTTCCAGCCGAGCGCAGCCGAGCCTAGAAGCGAACGAAGCTTTTCGATCGCCTACGCCGCCAAGCAAGACAACTCTAGAAACAATGTAAATATATTGAGGCGCCGGTGATGTGAGAAATACGGTGCAAGACAAAGAATTGATGGAGGAGAGGAGAAGAAAATTTGAACTAGAAGAGAGGGAGCCGAGAGTTTAGGTAACTAGGGCACGGCCAGATAACTAGGTAGACGGGTGACGGCCTTGGTGGCGGCAGAGCGCGCCGTACGTAGAGTGATGCGTATCTATTACCCAACTAGATTGGCTCAAAGTAACGTGCAAGTCACAAGACAAGGGGAGTAATAATAATGACCTGAGAATATCCACCAATCTAGGCAATCGCAGCGGAGCGAGTGGATGATTGAGACATGGAGGGGTACATGAAGGGTACATCATATACCCCCATCACGTCCAAAGAATTGACCAAAACATTTCGCACCAAGACTTGTAGGCAGTTCTCGAAGCGGACTCGGTAACTACCTAGAGGCGGACGATATCGGATGCCACCGTGCCGACAACTGGGCGAGTCGCCGAGTTCTAGGGTGCCCATTCGTTGGCGGTCTTGTGTAGAGGAGGCTCTAAGCGGAGGCTGGCCACTTTTAGAGTTGGCGGACGATTCCCCATACATAACTTGGTAAGTTAGTAGTCAACGCTTCCACATATTGCCACATTTTAACTGGATTATCAGCGCGGGACTAGCAGCTTTTTGGGTGTTCGTCGTGGAGTGGTGGAGGTTGTCATGAGTTGTCGTGTGTCACGATAACCAGCAATGGCTGCACCCAAGACGGCCGATGACTGTTGTGGTTGTGCAAAGAGTCTATTTACAGGCTGTCAACTTGTCCGAGCGCTACATCTGCAAGTACTGAGACATGAACTCTACATGCTGACAGTTTTTGACATCGAAACACCTTGTGAGTGAGGATGGCGATCATTTCGGTGCTTGGGTACGCCGGTACCTTTAGTGTACTTCCACGACCCCGCGGTCCGCCACAACGTGCTGTAAACCCCCCCTGCAAATCCTCTGCAGGTTGCAGCACTTACAGCGCCAGTCAGCACTTTACCTGCCCTCTCTCTGCCCTATCCAACCACTACAGCTCCCGTGACACCACTTTGAAATAGCGCGGCAACCAGCCACAAGAAAACAGATCCGCGCCCTCTGTGCCCTTCTGTACCCAAAGGATACATGTTCACTGTAAACAGCTCTGCCGCGCTGCACAACCACAACCCCAGTTTGCGCCCGCCCAAATCCGACATCGCCTGTCCGGTTTAGCTTTTACGTAACTTGTCCACCTGCATCATACCGCCAATTTTTATTATTTTTATATTCCTTCACACACCTCTTTTCTGCCCATCCATATCCCACACGCCGCAAAAATGTTTGGAGGATGTGAGTGTGACCGTTCCCCGCTTGCCCAGTCAAGCTATTTTTTCTTTCCCAATGCTGTGAGGCTCATTGGGTAACGTTGAATCCTTGGCTAACTGATGATCGCTGCAGTTGCTCCCCCACAGCAGTCTGCCGAGGAGATTCGCGCCCTTGAGGCCGAAGCTACCTTTACTATGCAGCAGGTCGCTGCCACGGCCTTGATGCTGTACCTCTGTATGTGAAACCTCTATTCAGAGCCGACGGGTAAACCAGACCGGCTTGCTAACTTCAAAGCAGCCCCCTTTGCCATTGACATGGCTAGCCGCATCTTCTAGAGTCGCCTCATTTCGCTGCGCGCGCGCAACCGTCCGATCATGACCACGACGGTTCTCAATACTGAAGTAAAAACTGGCCAAACCATGAAACGAACCAATACGCAATCGTCAATCGACTTTACGACATTGGAAATGATCTCGCTGTAATTTTTTGCGATGGAGCGTCGACGCACTCCATGCCAACCAGCCTCGGAAGAATACTCCAGTCAGGGGCGCGCATCTGTACGATATGGGGACGAAGGAAAAGTTTTCCACGTAATTGGGCATAGACAAAATACCACAGACCTGTATAATACCAAATCCGACTTCTCGCCATTTGAGGTTATTTACGCCAGGCGCTGCCAATAGGTGAATTTCGAAATATGCCGAGCGTGCGACAGACACGCCAGTTTGTGCTGCACGGCGCAGTCAAGATCAATGGCCAGAAGCTGATCCTTGACGATACGGGGAAGAGCGACCTCAGGCACAGCTGAAACTATTTTCTCCGACAGCTACAGTAATCGAAACGTCACCGCTCATTGGCAAATACCTCATCGCGGATTACTGCTGCAAAATATCGGCAAGATTCTCCGCTCAGTGACGGCATTCGAATCGAAAAGTTGTCATGGTCGCACAAGATGACGGCAAATGGATCATGAATGAGCCATGACCACGAGCCAACGAACAGGCTGAGATCCAATCCGTTTCTGTACATGATCTAGCCCATTTCCTGAAAACGCAATACAAGTCGGCAGTGTATGGATAAAGAATAGAAAACCTCAAGACGCCCAATCCCATAATCACAGCATCCCTTTTACTCCGACAGCATAGCCAAAAGTCGCCTCTCAGCCTTCGTCTCTATCTCGTGCGTACATTCGAGCTGCGACTCTCTTCCCACTCTGCATAGTCCGCACTCAACGACTCAACTTCCTTTTTCAGATGATTGAGCTGCTTCTCGTAGTCTTGCATGATCTATTCCGCACATTAGCACACCACAACATAGAATCACAAAAACAAAAGAAAAGCAAAAGAAAACATACCCGCTTGGCTTTGGTCTGCGTCTCCTCGTCGAGCTCTGCCCCTTCAGCCACCGGCTTGCCCATTTCCTTGCTCAGACGGTCCGAGTACCCGCGCAGCACAATCAGCCTGCTCCAGAGCTCCTCCTCGCGCGCTCCGACAGCCGGGTCCTGCACCTCGCGCTCCAGCTTCTGCAGACGCCGGTTTAGGTCATCCTCGTCGCCGCTGAGCGCATACCCGCGGTTGCGCAGAATCTGCACGCGCGCCGCCAGCGCCAGGCAC
Organism: Beauveria bassiana ARSEF 2860; assembly: GCF_000280675.1. NCBI lineage: Eukaryota > Fungi > Ascomycota > Sordariomycetes > Hypocreales > Cordycipitaceae > Beauveria > Beauveria bassiana. The sequence goes on from NW_007930849.1 coordinate 693,317, forward strand.
CGCGCGTGGATCGCCGCCTGCCGCCGCCGCGCCGCCAGCGCCCGCACCTCCGTCTCGAGCTCGTGACGCTGCAGCAGCGCGTCCAGGCTCCCGTTGACCTGGTGCAGCCGCGTGTTAAACTCGGAAATCGCCCGCTTCTGCGTCTTGAGCCGGTCCGCCACCCCTGCGTACCCCGAGCACAGCACCGGCATGAATTCGGGCCCCGGCTTGCTCTGCAGTGCCTCCTCCCACTCGCGCGGGTCCTCATGCGGCTGGGGCTTGTAAAACGGAATGTGCGACTCGTCCACCTTGTTGTAAAAGTAGTGTTTGAACACGCAGCTAGGGTTCGCCGGATCCCATTTTTCCGTTACGAGCTTCATCTGTTCGAGAATCGGTTTCTGGTCTGTCATTTATCGCGTTAGCTTAGAGACGCTTGCGCTCTCACATATGATTAAGGACGAGTTGAAGGAGGTTTGGCAGAGGTTTCGGTCACGTACGAGGAGTTTCCTTGCCTGGCTGCCACAGCGAGCTAGACAGCTGAGCCTGTGATTGTGACAGCGTCGGCATCTGCTGCGTCTGCTGAGGCGGCGACATCACGCTGTTGCCAAGTCCCGTTCGTTGCGGCGTGCCGCCCAGCGTTTGGCCAAAAGCATTGCTAGTTGGCTGTGTCTGCTGCGTCTGTTGCTGGCCCCAGACGCTGCCGGTCTTGGGTTGGCCAAAGAGCGACATTGCAAATACTTTGTATGCGGTATGCAGCTTCGAGAGTTGGCTATTGGTCGTCGATGCGCGATTCAAGGCTGTGTGTTGTGTCGAAGAAGCTGCAATGAAGCAAGTTGGCTGCTGCGCGTGGCTACCAGCGACAAGAGAAAATAACAACACCAAATCCCGTGCAACAACAGGCGTCCACAAGTGGTTGCAGTCCGCAGCTCGTCCAATGATTAGAATGCGCAACGCGCGAATCACGTCCACCCCGCCGAGGTTGATGTCCTTTTGAAAGCTGCTTTCTTTCGTTTTGCAGAGCAATGATTGTGTCAAGATCGGCTGGGAGCTCACCCAAGTGCCTCTTTTTTTAGTGGCTACAATGGCTACAAGGTCAAGGAAAGCATGCTGGCTTGATTACATCAGCCACCAACAAAGCCACATATCAACGGAATCAGTCACCATGTCGACTATATAGTTTGCAAGTGTTGTCAGGCTTCTCATTTTAATTTTAATATCTTTAGCACTATGAATTGAGTATTTGAGGAAAGCGGCATACTAGTTGTTGGTAAAAGCCAACAGAGCCTCAGCACCGCGGCTCAAATTTCAACAGTTGCCAGTTGGAAACTTTGACCACCGCTTTCAACACCCACTACAGCAAAATGCGATTTTCATGTCTCTATGCTCACTGCCCTTACTCGATATTTCGATTTAACCAGTACAATTCAATACATTTATTACACAATAATGCTCTGGTAAAGCTCCGGTTAAACACAACAGTGGTTCAGGTTATCAGGTCCGCGATGCTTAACGCTAGGCCGGCACCAGCCAATCAGAGCTCGGCAATTCTGACCTCGATCAACCCTCCATCCTGTCCATCCTCAGTACCTACTTATTGCTCACATCACCAAAACTTCCAGCTTCTCCCCGCCTCGACCCCCTATCAAGTGTTGCATTTGGCAGCGATTCAGACAAGATGTCGACTCGCAGGCCCCAGTACGTCTACTTCCCGCACCGATTGACCCCCGTCCGCTTCGCAATTGATCCCGCCTGAAATTTCCCGATCCCAAAAATTGGAAAGATGTAACTGAAAGCTGACCCGTCGTCGCGCCTCCACCCGGCAGATTCAACCAGCAGGTCCTCATCGACGCGACCCCTCTTCCCGATGACATCCCCGCTGTCAAGGAGATTGGCGCCAGCTCAGCCCCTCTCCTGTCGGCGTCCTTCTTCATCGGCGCCCGATGCCGCGACTACAATGACGACTACATGCAGTGCAAGACTGAGAACCCCGGCCGCGGCGAGTTTGACTGCATGAAAGAAGGCCGTCGCGTCACCCGCTGCGCCCAGAGCGTGTACGTTTGCAATTCCGCGTGCGAGTTGGCGAGGATGGAGGCGTCGGAGATGCCCTCTGCCCATAGCCAGACCACCGTTTCGATATAAGATGACGACTGACGAGGTGATGATAGCATCAAGGATATCAATACCCACTGCCTGGCCGAGTTCCGCAAGCATTGGGAGTGCCTCGACGATCGCAACCACCAGCTGTGGCAGTGCCGCCCGGCGGAATGGAAGCTCAATAAATGTGTCTTTGACAACTTGGTAGGTTGCCTGGCTGTATCTCGGGATCGCAGTGTCCGGCTAACAAGGTACTTTAGAAACTGGAGAAGAAGATTCCTGACCAGCCCCCCAATGTTGTCCCTGTCGAGCTCCGCCCCAAGCAAATCTTTGCCGACTTCCCCATTGGACCTGGCGAAGGCAAGCCCTTCGTCGCAGGCCAGTCCAAACAATAAAGAATCAAAGTACTGTTTGTATTTTGTTCTTGACTTGGGTTGGGGTGTAAACCATGTACATTTTACTCGTTAGGTTGTCGAGATGAATCAAAAACTATCATTCATGTTTGAGCGCGAAGACGCGGCTTCTTTTGTCATGACCGTTGTAACCATGGTCCTTGGAAGCTTATGCTACAGCTCTTTTTGTTCCCTCTTGCCGTCTCGATGCAACTTCTCAGCACCAATGACGCCGCAAGTCGAATTGAATTTGGGATGTAGGGTAGTTCCTGAACCACTTTATGAGCCACCTTGTACCAGCCACTAATGTCAAACGGGACCTAGGAAAGTCGCAAAAGTGTCAATGTCATTACGTTCCATGATGCTACTGTCAATCGTGCCACGTATTTCGTCGAATATTGAACAAGGTGGCTGTCAGCCCTGTCAGCCTCTGCGTTCATGTCAGAGCCTAGACGCTACCACGGACAGGGGGTGAATGGCAATATTCCCAAAGCAACAAGACGTGTGAGAGATTCGGAACGCCCCCAAGAGGGGTTTCCCTTTTTGTAGGTAAGGTCGCCTGTATTCATCCTGCTATAGTTAACGCGGTGGCGACGAAATCGTGGTCCGCAGCCAACATCTCCCTCCTAGACGACCTATAGTCAATGAAATCGTCCTTTCTTGAAGCTGATCACAGGATGGATGGAATGATATCTCATAAGAGGCACCGCGTATCGCGCACAGTGAACTAATTGGTATCAGATTTCGAGGATATTCGAGTACGTCAATCCTCCCGGTGCTTGCTCGATCACCGGACATTGAGTTGAACCTCGAAACAAACCCTTTCCAACAGAGGAAGGTCTGCGGCGACTATGGTGCTACATGAAAGGACAAAAAAAAGGTCAAATACAAAAAGAAATATCTCTGCGTGATCTGGGAATCGAACCCAGGGCTCCCCGACGTTGCTGATGGCAACGGAGAATTTTACCACTAAACCAATCACGCTGATCTTATCTGATGATCGAGACCGAGCTGTATCGTGATTTACGTAAACACCAGAAGTGTTCCCTCACATCAAATTCGGCGCAGCACTTGAATTCGATGTCAGGACCAAATTTCATCGAGATGGCTGAACCGGGCTTTCCCAGTTCCTACTTTGTAGAGAAGAAAAATTTGTCGGAACGGCCCAGACCTCTCAACATGGCGTGGTGGCATTGGGAAGGCTTGCATTGCCGCCGCCATCGAACCAAGAAAAAAAAGTATAAAGCGAAAAAATTGACGAGAGCAATATAAAGAGGGTGATGAGATGCCAGGACTTCTTGAACATGTCCTGCCATTCTTTCCTCAAACGTCAAGAGCTAAAAGCGACAAGATGGGTATCGGCAGTTTGATCTCCAGGTTGGCCAGCCAAACGGCAGAGGCATACTTCATCAAACGCATGATGAATAGAGTAACTTTCCCGGAAGCACGTGATGCCGGCTCTCTAGCGAACGAGATAATTCAGCGAGTATATTCCTGGTATTCAAACTCAGCAGGAGCAGTTGGAGGTATGGGCCAGTATCTGGCACCCTTTTCGTTATTCGACAGAAGCTAACACGCAGCCAATCTTTCTTAGCAAACCTCGAGGCTTTCCCCAAAGACTACTCCCAGCTTGCCAAGGTCCTCAAGGAGATATTCAGCCCTCAAACCTGCCATGAATTTGAGTCAAAATGTCTTGCTTATGACAAGCTGGTGAAGAGAAAGCCCACGAGACGCCTCTGCTTCCTCAGCGAATCCCGGCTGGACCTCTCCAGCGCCATGATTGCGGAGCACACCTTCAAGTACTGGATCGAACAAATATGCATGGCTCTGGCCAGATACAGCTTCCGGTATGCCGCGGAACAGTATAGAGCGGGCATCAATCCGCGGGCCCTGCAGAACCCGGCTTTCGAGAGCCTGGTGGGGGAATGGCCGCGCGCATACAGTCCAAGAGTTGGGGACCGTAACGGCATGGCTATCACGCAAATTTACCTCCGAGGACCTGATCTGATCACGGCCTGGGAAATGTGCAGCATGACCGAGGAGCTAGAGGCCATGGCTCCCAAGCAGAGCACGTGGAATCCTGAGCAACCGTCCGGGTTTCCTGTCTATCACGCCACCGCGGTCCATCTCAACGAGTTTGCACAGTATCGTCGGGGCTTGGTCGTGGCGCCCGAGCTGAAGCTTCCTGCGCAGGAGCACATCAACGGGGTGACGCCCAGAAACGCGTGCATCCGCACCGCGCGGACAACGTATACACCCCTCCGCACCCTCTTGTCCGCCGTGTTTGAAGCAGAGGTGATTGGCAAGATGCCGTCGGGGAGCAGAGACCGTCCGTGGAGGTCGGGCAACAGGGAGTACGAGGGCATCATGCTCTTCCGGTTTGGTGGTCCGTGGTCGTCTTCCGCGAACTATTCCTCGTACGTTATCCCCGACGGGTCGCAGTCGGAGTGGAAGGCGACCGCGAGCAGCACCGTTGTGGCGCGTGGCGAGTCTCCGGCAGAATGCTGGAGCTATTTTGCGCCGATCCATGGAAAGCCGCCAGGCATTGACTGGCCAGTCGTCATTCATCAGAGGGAGGCCGCGAAGCATCGGATGGCTCTCGCGCCTATAACCGACAGCCAGATCTGGCACAGTACTTGGTGCAATAATGGTATCGTTAGGCTCGGTGAAAACATTACAAAGACCTTTGCAATCAAGTACATCATCAAACCAGATGAAGAGAGACAGTCACTGGGTGGATTAGGTGGATTACTGAAGAATCTGACGGGAAAACGACGACATGGACAATATCGAGAAATCGACGGGTAGACGACGGCCGGAACATTATTCAGCAGAATGAGGCACGAAAACAAGCTATGATAGTAACTGCTTACAAATAGTATAATAATCAAGTGATGACGTTGAAAAAAGTCATGATTCGTCTTTCGTAGCAGCGATGAGGCGTGTAATGACATTGCACGCATGTGATCCTGAATGGATCTCGAGGCCCCTCGTTCGTCTCATCTTTGACATTACCCACCCAGCAGCCCCTGTTGCAATCATAAAATTGTCGAACGCGGCTTTTCATTTTATTCTTTCTTCCTCATGAACCTTCCCGATCAGGAAACTCATGCGCGATCTGCAAGATGAGTGAGTTCTTTGCCAGCCCGACCCAGTGTGGCTTGCCGGGGCTTGTTTGAGAGTGAAAACGGCACACATGGCGGATAATTTGCCAAATAAAACTTTGAAACACAATTCTGCGCAATTTTTTGTTTATTGTATTTTCCTTTCCTTCTCATTCAGCAACTACAGGGCACATCTCCCTCTCCACATGTCAAATTGTCGCGGCGCATAAACTGCAAACTCATTATTTACAAAGCCGGAAGCGCTGTTCTTTACCTAAACTGAGAAGCGGTGTGCTATCGCATGACTCTCGCCTCTCTCACCTCATCAGCTGCCGCAGCAACATCCGAGTGGGTTCGGTCTGCCGTGCGATCGTCAATTTGTAACGCAGGCCGCTGTCGTGCTGCGACAGAGACCCTCGGCAGGCCCTCCGAGACATCTGGAGAGAGGTCGACACTCTGATATTATTGCTCATTCGCTGATATCAATGCGCTCCGATTGCTGACCATTCAATGCCAATTCATCTCACCCAGTGAAGCTAGATTTGTAAATAAAGTTGGCTTGAACATGGGTAGTACGCCTGAAGGAAAATGGCCATACCATGTCTTGAATCAATTTGTACAGCTTGGCCCTGGCCGCCCTGTCTTGTTTAGAAACACGATTGTCGCTTGCTAGAGTACGATTGCAACAATGGGTTTCACGCCAAGGTGAGTGGATTTTGCCAGGTTTGTTTACAGGGGCATTCAAGACACAAAGAAACAGACACAAAGAGTTCGAGGCTCGTGCAGTAAATAGACGGTCTCTACGTATCTGCCGTCTGTTTCTCAGCAAGAAAGCAGCAAGAACGCGGCGTGCGTGTTCTGCTTCTTTCGTAGTACCATAGACCTTCACTTTCACTCAGCTGTATATTCGCACGTCAGCCAAGAATGGACACGCTGAGCAGTCATCACTGTAGAACACCATACACTATGCAGATTGTGAACAACGTCGCCAACATGATTTTCTGCAGACTGATGTAAGCTCGGCACACGAGCAATTAGCGCAGCTAAGTAGCATTCTAGACCTCGAGGTGAGCCACGGCGACTTCAGTCTGACTCCATCTTCCGGTCCGGCAATTTGCTCCCGGCCCCAGGGTAAAGAGCGCATGTTCTATGTAGATGACCCGATATCGCGCAACCTAACAGCTGTTCAGTAAACAAACTGACTGGACAAACAAGCGCGGCTACCATCCTGCGTGAGATTGAGTCAGGGGTTCTTGTTAGTGGGGTGCGTTATCCAATCTCACGGCCGGAGGCCCCGGATGCTGCGCGTGTTTGTCGTTGGCTGTAAATTACACCGCGGTGGCTGACAATACCAGTAACATTGCATGGCCCTGACCTCAAGGTGACTGAGTTATCACATGCATCATCAATGTTACACAAGAGTCTTCCAGGACTGTATGTAGTCTTGACAATTGAGACAGGCTCACTCATGTCGTCGCTGTTTCTGGTGTGCGAGCGAGACTTGGTAAGGCGCATTCACTACACAGTACGCCACAGTAGGCCAGTTCGTTGCAGACTTTGGAACTTTGGCACTGTGATATCCGTACATACATACTGATAGTTGGCTCTCAAGTCGGCGCTGCAGGCCCGGGTCCGTCGGCACTGCACTATCACCATCAAGACAATGAAGTGACAAGGTTCTCCGGCAAGTATCTACCGTCGAAGCATGGATATGGAGGCCGTTATATTACAATATACTACGCAAGGAAGCTATGTGACGAGCCACCACCGGAGATTCTCTCTTGATCGAGGCAGGCTCGGAGCAATACCACGCATCCTCGCTAGAATGTGAAGGGGATGGGCGCATCTGGGCCAGACTTTGCTTGATTCTTGGAGCCGGAACACGCGTCCTGCCAAGTCTCTTGTGTAGCAACGAGCAGGTTGTGAACTTGTGCCAAGGACGTGGAGATGTGGCCATTCCAGAAAAAGGCTCCTATTCAGCCCACTTGCCAAGTTGGTGTAAATTATAACCCGCCGTTGGAAGAATTCGACATAGATGCAAGAAAGGAGTCCGGGGTGCAGCATATGAGGGGAAAGGTCTCAAAGGTAAACGGACGCTGACTGGGTGAGTTTATCTGGTCGAGACAATGGACGGGGCGGTGGATAGGGGAGGCCTGGGGAGGGGAGCCACGGACCCAGCACAAGGTGGTGTCAAGTTGATCAACTGTCAAGCAAGGTTGTGCGAGACAAAGAATACAGATGCTGCGTCAATACTCGGTACAAAAATGACTTTACTGCTGCAGCTTGCTTCGGCCACGGCAATGAAATGCAGGTGCTGTACCTAGACGCAGCTGTCCTCGGTCGAGCACGCGTTAATTCGGTAGTGCGGTACAAGGAGGATCATTACGCTATTTCATTCAAATAGCGTTGTGCCTTGATGCTGGTACATTGTGCCAGGCGCGGCAGTGTAGGTATGTGGTTTTGCGGGCATTCATTCATATTGGCAGCAATGTGGCCAGTGCGCTGGTAGGTGACGCTGCGCTGGAATGTGGTGTCCGGTTGTAACTATGCGCGACTGTAATCCATAGACGGCGAGAAAAAATTGGATCAATCTTGGCTCGAAGGATATCAGTACTTACTTACTCTGTACGACAGAATGAAAAAAAAAAAACACGTCTGTGCAAACCGTCTGTGCCGAACGAAGGTTGAAGAAACAAGAGGTGAGCCCCGCTTGCATGTGGGTTAGTTGGGGTGCTCGGGCGAACGATGAGCGGAAAAAAAAAACTTTGTATTTTCCGATGGTGTGATTAGAGTGGAAGGCTGGGGAATAATACAAGGGACATGGGCAGGTAAGGGTGAGGGCGGGAAAGCCGGCACGTCATGCACCGAGGCGGGGAGAGTAGGATGGTGCAAATGAGGATCGGTCGCTGGCATAGTAAAATAAATGAAGAGCTCCTCACAAATTGCTCTTGAAGTGGCACATCGGTCGCAGTTGCAGTTGGTTGCACCGAGTAAATACAGCGTGCGAATGGATCCTCGTGATGGCGGGGACTTGGCAACTGGCAAAGTGCTAAAGGGCCAAGGAGGGCCAGTGCGTGCAACCATGTGGGCGCGATATGAAGGGGTAATAAATCTGGGGTGGGTATTGGGCTAGACCTAAACGAGGGCTAAAGCCGTTTCAGGGATCAGAGGAAATCAGAGAGGAAAAAGGCACAAAGGGCGGTCTTGGAGGTTATTTTGATTACCTAGCTAAACCTAGTTCTTCTCGCGCCAGAAACAAGGTAAAGGCTAAAACCCAGGCCCGGGCGGCTAAATTTATGGAATGTGTACTGGTATCAAATAGTTGGTGCTTCACTCATAACGCGGTGGCGTTTCTTTCTGTTCTTTTCCCTCGAGGCTCTCCCGATGTCTTAGAGTAACGTGGTCAAGAGGGTCGATGACCCCTGCTGGCAATCGGCGCGACACAAGTGGGCGTCGTGCAGTGTACTGAGTATTTATGATTGATGGGCAGATGCGCAGGACAGGAACAATGGTTTTGTATTATGCAGACGAAAAGGCTTAATTAAACTCGATGCCTGCCATGGCAATGAAAGTGACAAATCTCCACTGCAGGCCAGTCCGTTTCGCGCCTCGTCCGTTTGAGATAGAAACAAAGTTTGGTCATTGCATCGAAGCGGCTGCTCGCGTCGGCATTTCTGAAACGGGGCCTGCCATTGTTCGCAATGCGGCTTTTCTGGCACCCTGCTAGATGTCGCGAGATCTTTCTAACTAGCCCTATCATCTCGGGCTGAGAAAGACTGGGCCGTGACATTTACATGAAGCGTGGTTTCGAAATTACCAGCTAGGAAGTAGTGGGAGATTCATCTGAATAAAACATTGCGTAGACTAGTGTTGCGCGGTTTTCCCCCTCTGTTGGTGTTTATCAAACTCTATATCTCTACTTTATCAAGCGCGCCGCCAATTGCTACCAGTAAATTCATCACTCCGTATGTTGACTGGCCGCAAGAGCCTGACAAGCAAGGTAAACATAGAGAAGGCGCAAGTCTCATCTGCCCATGTCTGCTTTCTCCGCATCCTGGATGTAGTGACGGAATACTCCACGCTCCCATCTTAGACATGGCGTTTTGTCTCGCTGCCGCCCACGTTTAGTTGGGATTACCTCGAGTCTACGGACACAGGGTACGGATATGGCGATACCCGAAAAAGCTTTTGATGAGGTGGAGGAGAATGAGCAGCTGCCTGCCTATTTGGTCAGCGAAGATATTATGACAAGACGCGGCATAAAGTAGTAGAATTGACTTAGGCTCCGTAACAGTGATTGCAGGCCCGAGGCCGTCTTTTACATGGCGCCCAGTGCTACCTGGGCGCTTTCCAATACATTGCAGTGACCTCGCTTTCTGACACGACCCGCACCACCTTCTAGTGAATCTCACAGGCGTTGCTCGGACGGTACTAGCGCCAGGGGCGAGAGCCAGCAACATGGGGTAGATGCACGCCCCCTTTGGCGGCTCAGCCAACCAGCGTCGATGGTGCCTGGCAGCGGAGTGATGCCCGGTGGAGCCGTTTACTGGCCGCGTGCCCCGTCGGTTCCTGCCCCATGTGTGTTTGCTTTGCCACCTGCCAGAGTTTTAGGCCACCAGCTGGTAAGCGAAAAAAAAAAAAAGAGGGAATAGTTGCCAGATCATAGATCACAGCGTGTCGCAGATACGCATACATGCACCCGCGGATGCATGATTCTAAACTCTCCAGCTAATAGCACCACGAGTGTACCAGTAGCCGCCGTCAGGCCCTCTCTTACCCCTGACCCTGGCGTGGCCCTCCCTTCGGAAAAGCAAAAGCCCCAGAACTCTACAGCAGCCCCACAACCCCAGCAGCTAGTCCAGTGCCCGTTTACTGGTGTGCTGCAATCCGTACAAGCAAAAACGCACGGCGCGGGTCTGCCAGCTGCCACTCAGAGTCCGTTTGCCCTCCGCTGGGGCGTCTAGCTAATGATCTTCAAGGTGTAGCGAGGCGTTCCCCTTTCAATCTTGCTTGCTCACACCCCCCTTCCGTCCCTTCCTTTGCTTGCCACTTGCTGCCAACCTGCCTGGGCTTCCCTTGGCCAGGTCAGGTCAGGCCTGGCCTCCATGGCATGGCCCTGGTCATCCCAAATATCTCATCCCACCGCTCTCCTCCCGTTCCTTTTACCTTTCACCCTCGTTCGCCGCCTCTATTCATATCCGATCCTCTTCAGCCTTCGCTCCTCTATTTTCGTGTCATTCGCCTCGACACTGTCCGCTCCTTTGAAACAGTCTTCTTTTCGTCACTCCCTATATATCAAGCCGCCCTCTCTCTTTTTGCCTCGTCGATCCTCCTTCGTCTTGTCTCTCCGACTTGCCAAGCTTGAGCTGGACTTCATTTTTGCAACGTACGCAAAAGCCGACTCGCCACTCTCCTTTATTCTTGTCCACGATTTCATTTCTCACGCTCCTTTTTTCACTCTAGTTCAGACTTTCTTGTCAATTGCTGCAACGGCTGGTCCTACGCAAGCAGAATTTAACATCTCTTGGTTTCCCCTACCGTCTCAAAAATCAACAATTTCGACAATACAAAGCAAAGGTTAGTAACACGTTCCAGCCTCACTGCAGCCCTCATCCGCCGTCCTGCCTTGCCTCAGTACCGCGTCTTTGCGAACTTGGATTTCTTGCCCATACCTTTGGCCAATACCGTACCGTACTCTCGATTTCTTTCCGCCCCGCCTCCCACCCCTGTTCTGTGAACATCACCGGCGAATCGCCTCGGCGCAACGAACTATATCTGTTCTCACGGCGCCTCGTTCTCTTTGCGTCGCCAATCTGTCGCGGACCTCACTCTATTATGCCATCTTTGTACTCGAGTCCGCCAACTGTTTCGGCCCTCAACCTCCCGCAGCAGTCGCGAGGCACTTGCAGTAGATGTCTCACCTGGCATTTCATACATTCCTGCCACCGGCACCCAAGCAACCACCGCCCACTATACCTGACCCGCGGCCGACTACTGCAACGCCAATATCGTTGCGCCTTGCAACCATTGCATACCGAATACAGCCAAGACAGTTTCTCCGTCACCAGCAACATTTCTCATTCACATTCATCTCACCACTCGCTCTTACGAAACTTGTTAACTAACACATGCTACTCCAGGTTTTGCCTTCTCAACCCTTTGACAAGATGAAGTCCTCGCTTGCTCTTCTCGCCACTGCAGCTGCCGTCAGCGCCGCCGTTACCAAGACAGAATGGATTGTTGACGTCGTTACCGTGACCGTGACCGTTGACCCTAGCGACGGTGTCCAGACCTCCCAGTCTATCTCGACTCCTACTCCTGAGCCCGTCAGCACCTCGTCTGCCGCGCCATCGCCTCCCTCCCCTATCAGCGCCATTGCCGAGGAGCCTCAGTTCATCACAACCACAACCACAACAACCGAGGCTCCTCCGACATCGACTATTGAGCCCGAGCCTGTTCAGACTTCCGCCCCCGAGCCTCAGCCTGAGACCACCACCAAGCCTCAACCGTCTTCGCAGCCCGAGCCTGAGACACCGGCTCCCGCCGACGGTTACCAGGCCACTGCTATCAAGTACCACAACGCCTACCGCGAGGACCACAGTGCTGGCAAGCTTTCGTGGGACCAGAAATTAGCCGATTACGCTCTAGAGCTTGCCAAGTCTTGCGTATTTGATCACAACACGTAAGAGCCATATTCCGCCACATTCGACATTGATCTGCATACTGACAGTCTGGTAGGACAATGGGCGGAAAGGATTTTTCGTACGGTCAGAACCTTGCGATGTTCGGTATTGGTGGAGGAGACCTGGGGACCATGGATGCAGCCGTCGGCAAAGCCTCCAAAGATTGGTATGCCGAGGTCAAAGACTACGGCAGCTCTTACGGCCAAGGGGACCCTGCTACTGGCGCCATGATCGGTCACTTCACTCAGCTTGTGTGGAAGAACACAGAGACGGTCGGCTGTGCTACCTGGAAGTGCGACTGGGAGATGCCCTCGATGTACACTGTCTGCAACTACGGCCCCCCTGGTAAGATGCATTGACCTTTGTCGCATTTTGTTACATAACTGACTATTTCTAGGCAACGTAAAGGGTCAGTACGGTAAAAATGTCCTGCCCTCTCTTGGCCTCAAACTCAGCCTGTAGGAAGTGGTGCAACTGCCAATGAGTTCCCGTCGTGGGTATCTTTTACGTGGCTAGCATGGACGGACGTAGCATGAAGAACCTAAGGGCTCTTATGTCTTATGAAGACCCAAGGCGCTTTTGTTTGGGCGTGCAATGCCGGGACTGGACAGAGTGTTCGCATCTGGGGCAAAATGATATGAAAATTTTTGCTTCTCTATGTACCTTATGCGACGTTGTACTTAGATCCTATCTATGTCTCAAGCTGTTTTTTCCCTTCTCAATTGTGAAGGCCGCGGTTAGTCTGTTGGCATATTTCTGACTGCTAGTCCGGTCTTCTTTTCTTCTTATATGACAAATTTTGATTGTCTTTTACCTTTTTCTTACTTCAGCATCTCTGTGGCGTGAGGATTTCGGCTTGGACAAGGAGTTGCCAGTCGTCTCTCTAGAGACAACAGCACGGGTGCAGACTAAAATTCATGTTTACGGTCGATGAAATTATACCCCATGTGCGTCCATATGTTTGTTGTACTTGATGTTCCGGGTCGACGGGTTCCGATGCGAATTGTGAGACCAGCAAAACAGGGGTATCGCATGTTGAGCTTCCGCCAACTCTGTATTCAAGGCATTCTGCCCCTTGCGATGCGGAGTTTAGATCAGTAATACCAACCGGATCGATTGTTCTCACCGAGAAGCGGATGTACACCCTCAACGACCAGTGCAGGAGGCCTGTTCTGCAGTCACCGGAACCGGCCATATCTGGTTTCTACCGGCACTCATTAACCTTTAAAACTTGCCGTCTGTTGGTTCGAAGCGGGCAACTGTGCCAAACTCTACGCTTCTCTGTCTTGAATCAGTCTGGGAGCATAATTACATGATAGTTTGGCCCGTCATGAAGCTTGTGCATTGCGGATGCGAGGTTGCTTCTCTCGTCTGGCAGGCGCATGGTGGCAGGGACACATGCAGCGCGCAGTCGACGCCATGGAGTCAAAGTAGAAATGGGCACCAGACAGACCGGAGCCGTGGTCTCGCGGATGTGGTGCGGCTTTCTTATAATTTTGCAAGACTTTTACAGTGATTGTTATCGCGGTCCAACGGCGTCTTGCCATTGTTGCTCGGACGACAAATCGAAGCCGATATTTCGATATTGGAGCCCCTACGTTGGGATTTGAATGCCGTGGTTGGGTTCGAAAACTTGTTGCTGCCGAGCCAGGTTACGACAAACTTCCATCAGTGATGAAAAAGAAGCATGGCTTCGACACGGACAAACGTGAAGCTGGCAAGGCATTCTAGAGCCGGGCTCGGCCATGAACATGACCACTCTCGTTCAAGCGCCTTGTGCAAATGCCGGAAGCTTTTTTTTTTTTTTTTCAAAAAAAAAAAAAAAGAGAACTTGTAGCGGTATCGTTGATGAGCAACATCATCTAAAGCAGACATCCATCATCTCTGGATGGTTGACATCACTAGTGGCTTCCTCATACTTTTTTCGAGATTGTGTAAATACAACCAATCTATATACAAGGAGGATCTGATAAGAAACCGAGAGTCGGGTCAAAGGACTCGTGCAACGAGGAAAAAAACATGTGTACTTGCAGCTTTTACATGTCGAACCTTGAGAAGAGTAGACTGGTAGAAAAGAAAACCGTCTGTAAAGCCGCAGCCGGTGATTCGAAAATACTTGCCATGTCTTGGAAAGATGTTGTTTGTGATGCTGATTGAAGCATCCGCACGCATCTGGGGCGAATTTGGCTGTTTGCGCCAGCGGCCGCAACTCCGCTACGATGCAGCGTAGAAGAAGTTTGTTATCAAGACAAGCAAAGCAGTGTAAAAAGTTCAAGAAGAAAAGACGTGTGAATGCCAACTGCTTGAAGAGGGAGAGCGATGCATGCTGCCACCACAATGATAGATGAGACGACTCGTCTCGTCCATCTCCCGTCGTATCAACCAAACAAAGATACTCCGACATCAGACATGCCATCGATCAAAAAGGCCTTTCCTCTATTCTTACTCTCCGATTCCCCTCCCTCTCTTGGACCGGGAATAATAAATAACCTGCCCGTCCATCCAGCTTAGCTTTCCAAGTTCACCAAATTTCACATCCGTCGTTCCTCTTTTACCCCGCAAAGGGCCGGGCCTTGATCTCAAGGAAACATCACGGCATTGAAAAGCGCGGCATAAATGATTGACAAAACGAATCGCATAAATCGAAACAGGCGTCCATGTATCAAGAGTGAGTGGGCCACGAGGAGAGGAAAAGCCATGTTTGAAACGCATGATACACCCCTAAGAGCCTCTCCCACCCAAGGTGATGCGCGCTTCCTCAAACAAACCGCGGACTATCCCCCGCAAAACCCAAATAGAAAAAAAAAAGCCCCAAGCCCCAATTCTTTGTGACAAGCTACGGGAATGGGCTTCATATTTGCATGTAGTTCCCGTCCGCGACAACGATAAACCTGCTCATCGCGGCGGCGGGGCGTTGTACGTGGTCGCGATTCCGCCCCGGACAATGCCTTGCCTTTCAAAATCCTTTTTAAAAAAACCTCTGCACAAGTTAATTCTTTCAGTCCGATTTAGATCCCCAAGGGCTGCATCGTAATGTACGTAATTCACGTGTGGCTGAGGAGGCGCATCCTTGCTGGGCGAGCGCACGGAATTCGCAGCGTGGAATCCCGGCCGGCCATTGTTTCCATGACGGCATCGATCTGCAGGGTTTCTGGCACGATGCCCACGTTCTTTGAACAAGATCATATGCAAGGATCAATAATAACCCAGCATAGAATAACCAACAATACAGGTCTCTATTCTCAAGTACATCCAGGAGGCTCGAGTGCTTTCGGCAATGAGCAGGTCATCCAATAGCGCACCAATGCCCACTCTTCCTCCACCACTAACTACCACTCAACACTATCGCTCTGCACAAGTCAGGACTGATGCCCAACCGTCATCATCGAGTCGCCGCCAAGAATCAAGCTGTCAGTTGTTTTCAAAAGGAAAGCAAATGGTTAGCGTGGTTTCTGGCCAGCTCACTCATGTTTTGCATCTGGTTCAGCCATGTGTCGCTGGCGGCCTTCTCCTCATCCAGCCTTGCAGTGCGGCTGGACTAGAGTGCTTACTTTCTAGGCAAACCAGGCGAATCATGATGCTTCAAGTAGCGGATTTATGACAGCTCAACACGCCGCAGCGTTGTGTAGTTCGTTTACTCTGAGTCTCACATGGCTCAGCTGCCAACATTTGCATACGCTACAGAAAAGCTGGGGTAGAGACCAATGAATACGAGGCTCGCAGATACCAAATACGCGCGCGGGATTGGCAGCCTCGCTTTACTGAAAACGTACAATCTCACAGACTGTTGGACATGACCTGATGACTCTCTTTTCGATCCAACATGGGTCAGAAAGATCCGCGATGCATGTTCGAGAGGGCGTCGCCGGCGCATAGAGGCCCAGCAGACAACATCTGCCATCACGTCGATCGTCAGCTTCGCAAAGCTACTGCATAAATAGTCGAACAGACGAGAGAGCTTGGCATTGGGAAAACGGCGCTCGACTTTGGCCGCATTGCAGATGCACATGTGCCCTCTTGCCATCTATCAGCTCATGGTCCGCATGTGAGGGCAACGGATTTCTAGCTTGCGTGTATGGTTGCCTCGGGTCAGCATCTTGTTTGAACTTCGATTGGATCCACAGCCAGTTGGGGGAACAAGAGTGCCGGCAGGCAATAGAGAAGCTTCATTTTAAGCCTCATCCTGTCTGCCAAAAGGCCACTTGCGTGAGCATGATGCGCGGGATGTAGGAACAACGTGTTTTGCAACATATTCCAGAACCCTAAAACTCGTAGGTCAAACCCCATGGCTAGCTTGTCCAGTATGCCAAGCAAGAATCGGTATCCCTAGAATAGGTATTCTCCGAATGGGTTTTCTGAGAATCGGCCATTGACCGAGCTTGGTTCATCCGCTAAAGCAACAATTGGCGAGTGACAAGGCTATCATTGCCACTTGCACTTGTCGGCATCAATTGCGATATTTAAACCCTGCCAAGCATCGCTGGCCACAGCCTCTCGTCCAGCTGACCTGCAAGGTATGGAGCAACGATGCTGAAGATTTCAGCTGAGAAGCAGAAAGCCGCATCGATACTCGATAAAAACCTTTGCATCAGTGTGCGGGAAAGATGTACTATGTCGTCATCAGATAATACTGACGTTGTTTGCATAGTGGCCTCCAATAGCCGACATGCAGCAAATCGGCCACGGCTTTTCTAATCTCAAGTCTATGACGAGAATAAGCGCTTGAGCGGCAACAGAGAGGATTCGTGAGCGATCATCAGGACGAGTTGCTGAGCGTACCGCGGACAGAAGAGCCTGTACGTATCAACAAGAGGGCTTCCCAAACCTTTTCCCCAGCTAGGTCTGCATCAGCCGCCACATGAGGCCATCAGGCTGAGAGGCACCTAGAACTAGCATGACTAGTTCGCTGGGCCACTTGCCATCAGTCAGGTAGAAACGCCAAGACAAAGTTGACCCGTCTTACATATCCTCCATATTTCAGCGAGCCTCAACCGGGTCTCATAAGAGAGCGACAGAGACTTTGAATCGTCAATTGTCTGCAAGGAAATTCCAGCAGCGAAGGAAATGTTGAATCGTAGAAAGTTGGGTTTGAATTGTCTGCTCTCATTTTTCGCGAGGCTCTTATTACTGCCATGTGCTTCGGTGGGGAGAGTAAGCAGAGAAAAGCTAGCAACGGCTAAGACTGCTGCTAACGCGCCGAGATGTTCTGGCCCTGTAGAAGGACGGTTCTTTGACCAACATTAAGTTCTCTCGTGCTGTCGTATACGGGATAGGCTAAGGTCTTTGTGATATGCAGATGCTCAGTTTCAAGCGTCGAGAAATGTGGTGAAGGCGGGCCAGGTTAATTTAGCCGAAGGGGCGTGTAGTTTGTGGGAGGGCGACAACGACTCAGCGGATGCGCTACGAGATGCTCAGCATGCTAGACTAGAGCTAAAAGTCAAAGACGAGCTCGGAGCTCTATACGGATGGTAATGGTGGAAGGACGTGCACAATCAGCGAGTTGGTGTTCCAGTGCCTTCCGCTGATAGCAAAAGCAGTGACGGCGGTGAGAGATTGCGGTGAGATGCCGGCCAACAGACCAAAGGTAGATTGTCATATGGAGAGTTGTCACCTTGCAGGGGCTCAGAGCGTAGTACTGGAGCAATCGTGGAACCGCAATATCGTTGCTATTGTTGACGTCGAGTACTCACCGAACGCACTTGAAGCATAAGCTCAAGTAGAGAGGGATGTCAACCGGTAGCGGTAGGGAAAAGACGAAAGCAACATCACCGGCTACGGCAACTCGTGCTCTTTGATTAAACAGGCATCATGATGAGCGCTAGGAGGTGAATAGCGTCGTGAACGGTGAGGAACGATGAGGCTAGCGGTTGGACCCTACAACGGGCGGATTGCGGCGACGAGAGCCGGTATCTGTTGCCCGGTATCTGTTGCCGATTCGGGACGTACTTTGTGTGACGGGATCTGTCGATGATCTTTGCTAGTCAAGGTCACATTAGGATGGATGCAGTCCCAAACCCGCACGTCGGGGAGGAGCACCAAGGTGGCTCAGATGGAAAGGGCTGACGACTGTGGTGCTCATAAGACGGCAAACTGCTGCGCGAGTGCCGTGAGCAGATCTGTGCGCTGTTGTAAATTTTCAACTTGCTCGGTGAGGGCCAGGTAAGATGCGACTTGATACGGGATTCATGTGCTGCACCCTCCTCCACACGGCTCTGTATCCGATCCCATGGGGCGCTCTCGGCCTCGCTCGCCGAACGCTACTACCTTTGGCTTTCGTTTATTAGCGTAGCCGCGTCTCCTGATTTCATCGTTTCGAAATGGCTACTGCGTCCAACTAGAGTTGGCCGGACCGATATTTGGAGCTTACAAATGAGATGGGAAGGGGGGTGCATTGTTCGAGGTAGGAGAAGGCATCGCCAGCGGCTTGAATCGACAGAGGAGACCGAATGCGATATGCCGAGACGGAGAAATAAAGGTGTACGTGCATGACGACGACAATGATGAGGATGCCACTGATATGTTGAGGATGGTGGTGATATTGTTTGTGCAGGAAGCAGAATTGCAAACAGAGCAAAGGTTACGAAGAAACTGGTTTGTAAGTTACAGCGCGTCTTGGCCCGAATTTCACGGCTTACGGGTGCTGTACACCCACTGTATATAGTTGGCCGAGCGCTGTAGCTTGATCTTTCATAAGATGCGCACTGAACTTACAGGCGGTGGAGATTCTCGAGCTTGCCAGATTCTAGGGCTGCAGCCTCTACAGATATATGTAAACGACCCGAGCAACCGAGTTACAGCGGGTGACCTCCATTAATATGAGTTTTACAGGGGTCTTGGCAGTACCTACCTACCTGCCTACCTAGGCAGCTAGGTACCTTGCCCAACAGCGATTACAGGGGCTCAATACCTGTATTAAGCGAGTTACAGCGGCAGGTGCCGAGATCGACGTGGTACAAGACACAACGAACACCTAATCCTCGTAGGAGTCTCGTAGGAGTTATTCTGCAGCCAAGTCGCTCTGCTCTGTAGGACTATCCATGCCGAAGGCAAGGTAGATATCTGGGAGCAACAGTGGTATATTTCTCTGGTACATTGACTCGGAAAATCTGAGATTATCAAGGAACTGCAGCAAGCACCAACAGTTCTGTCCTGCTATCGACGTTGCATTTCTCACGGGCCGTTCGGCATCAAGTAAACGAACACCCCCAGTCTTATTTACCATTGACGTGACATCCGGGCCGATTATTCCAAGGAATTAGCATCGATGAGACTTTATTTTCTTTTTTTCAGAAAACAGTGTTTCTAGGGTCCCGATCTCGTTGCCTGCTGTGCCGACATCTACACACACCCATCATATATTACAGCAACCGGCTCACACGGGCCAACTCGAGGTTCCTCTGCATCCCTGTTTCCAGCAATGAGATTTAGATGCACTCCCCTAGCGAGATCCGCACGTTATACTTTCTCTCTCTCTCTCTCTTCTTTTACCTTTTTTTCTTTTTTCTTCTTTTTTCTTTTTCTTTCTTTTTTCATGCTTTTCTTGGCTTATTTTTTCAGTTGGCCTGTGTCCTTTCAGGTCGCCACTCAGCTCGCTGACGCATTACAGCGTTGGTTAGGTAGTCTCGGCCGGGAACTGGCCTCTTTGGGCTAGTAAGCTGGGCTCGAGGAGGCTCTCCAATGCAAGATATCCTGCCGCCAAAGCTTGCCTCCTTACCTTTTATCCGTATCGACCAAATTCCCCATTCCAGTCTGAATTTTCAATTTCATCGGGAATAGCCTGCATGTACCAGTGCTCGTGCGGTTCGGGGCTCTCGCCCTGGTCCCTGCAGCACATCATCAATCCACAAAACTGCCCGTCCTCGGTAACTTTCTTGTTTGCTTATGCCGTCTACATTCAGCCGCTCCAAAGCCGCCTCATCACGCCATCGTTTCTATTCACAAGCTCGCTTCCGTTGGCAATGAAGATATTCCCCGACGCACACTTGTGGGACTCTAGTGACTAACAAGTGTCTGCAGGAGGCGTCATACACAACGCATCTCGATGGCGCGAGACCCGAACAGCAGATCGGCTGTACATTGCTGAGCGAGAGCCACTGTCCCTGGAATAATCGGAAAATCCAGGCACTCTTCCTCAACTCTTCGCAGAATGGTCAAAAAATGTGCATTAGCCGCGGATTTCGCTCATGTCGTAACACTTCATCACCACGTCGTCACATAGTCCGCTCAGCAAGTGACTTGGTGTAATCGCTCGCGTGCATACACACTCCGTCCATACATACACAACATCCGCGACATCACTACAGCTCTAGCTCGTCTGGGGAAGACAAACTAGTGCCCGTCCCTTTTAGCTGTTGCCTAATATCTCTTACGCTAGGCTAGGTCGCCATGTCAATCCCTCACCGGCCAACTGGCGCTCATTGTCAGCCATTGCATGCTCCAGTTTCGCTACAACGGGGTGTTGATTCTTCATTGCAATGCCCTAGCATCAGCTAAACACAGATTACCTTATCAGTATTACTTTACATACATATTACTCTTTCAAATCTCATTACTGCATACACGCGTGCCGCTAATGGTGGTGGCCAATGGCAGGCGACAAATGTAAGCATAAGCACACAAAGTTCAAAGTGAAAGTAAGCATCACACAGTCTACACTGGCTGGCAGCAACACTTTTCTCACCCAGCTGAGCAAGTCTTGTTGACCTTCTCCCCTGTTGCCTTACGCCTTTAACCATCCCGACTTTGGTCGAGACTAGGATCTCGGAGGGCAATGGAGCTTTCCCGAATTACGATGCCATGCACGAACTAGGAATCGGCGGCTCAGATTGGTCTACCCGGGAAAGTAGCGAATCCCGTTCCAAGCTTGACGGGAGCCACGACACGATCTCGATGCGTCTAGACCACGAGTAGTAAGATACTGACACGGAGAAACACAATAGCATCAACTTGCCTCTAGCGGCTTTGTTGGCGTTTGATAGGCTAAACATGCCATCAAGTTACTAGTCGCCCGACTGGCTACTGGACTTTGGCTCTGAACTGCACGCAGCTAATTGACCCGCGTGGGAGAGCACAACGTATTCCTGCATGTTGCTCACCGTGCAGCTGCCACATGCCCGAAATCGTGCGCATTGCGGTATGAAAAGAAAGAAAAAAACACCGCACAGTATGTCATCCAGCTAAGTAGGTGCTGCACTCAATCAACTGCGGAGCTGAGTATATGGTGAGCGAGCTCGGAGTTTGCACCAGCCAATCCAAACGCAGCGCGCCACATGTAACCCAGGTTATAAGTTAGGAAACTCGCCTAAAAAGTTGGACCAACTCACACTATTCTCCATTGTGATGTTTTTTTTCGGGCATGTACATGCCCCCTAGATGCGCTCGGCGCAACGGCAAGCGGCACACGAGCCCGGTGAGCATGACGCATGAGCACCCGAGTAATAGACATCTATACCCGTCGGCGGTCTAACTAGGAGATCGAGACAAGAAGGGTGCGATTTCGGGGAGACAAACGAGCCAGCCGGTGCACGAGCCTTTACTATGCAGGAGCGTTTCTCACCAAATGTGAACCAGGGCATGTAATACTCACACCTCAACCATCTCCATTGGCCCCCCTGTAACAGCAGCCGACTGGCTCTCCATGCGGCTAGAGGGGAGGGGTGTGTATGTGTGATGTGTGCCGTCTTCAGCCTCGTATGCTAGTTAGTTACAGTACACACATGAGCCGGCAGGGGCATGCGGGCGTTTTCGCAGATGGAAGCAAGAAGCGAGAAAATATCAGCAAGTCACAATCAATTTAAATAAATCCTGTATGGCCTACCAATGGCCAGTAGGAATCACAACGCAGATCGCCCACATCTTGGCAGGACGCGCGTGTGTGTGTGTGAGAGAGGATGCTGATTATTCCCTAACGTAGGCCATAAAGAGAAGGTATGGCATCTGCATGTGCACTGCCCACTTTCTGATAATCGCATGGTTTTGCTGCTTCTCGAGACATGAAAGACAAGCACGTCCCGAGAGCGGGAGCGGGAGCGGGAGAGACCGAGCAGAAGAAGCAAGAGAAGCAAGGAGGAGGCAACTAGCTACCGGTATCAAATCGTCTTTCCCCTCCAAAAAAAAGGCAATGCTTAGATCCGTATTCTGTATCGCTGTCCAACTTTTCCTCTCCTTGCCTAGGACAGCCATCGACAGTCGTTGCGGACTTTATACCCAGTAAGTTTTGGCCGTCCGGATACGAAATCGTTTCGCAGCTTCCAAATTGGGAGCGGAGCTGAAAAGGAGAGCTGCATCCAAGGTGTGCGGCCCATCTCAGCCACTGAAAACAAAAAAACCAATGGGAGGATGAGGGAGGGAGCGGCTGAAAGGCTAGTTTGTGGGCAATGCAAGCGCCGGGTCATCTCTGGTGCGTTGCCCACGGACAGTTGAAACAAAACGGCGATGTTTGCGTTGCGCAAGAAAAAAAAAAAGTCAAGCCAAGCAACTTTATTCCGAGCCGTTGCCCACAACGCCTGGAAATTATACTCAGTATCCGTCATGGCAACATATGCTATTGTAATCCGTACCGATCAAACGTTGTTTTTAGCACCATGGACGTTTTACACACAAGGGTTCGAGCTCGAGCAAGGACCAGGTTATGGCTGCCGCTGGGGCTGATCGAGGGTTACATTGGGCCAAGAAGCCTGGACAACGCCACCCCCGAGAGGTGTTGCATTCTTTGGTGGTGTGGTCAAGCCTGCCTGCTGGTCTTGCAGCGAGAAGCCGCCACCAACATCGGGGGCGGGGGGGAGAATAATGATGAATGCCTGGTAATCACGGCTCTGCCATTTGCGGAGCCCAGGGGTCTTTTCATTTGGCTGCGCTTAAAACCCGTAAAGTGGTGTCTGTTGGGACCAACCTTGACCGTACTTGAGCAGCATCTCCGTGGGCTGGCCCTGACGCTACAAATGGTATAGCGGGACCCCTATACGCTGCAACGTATCTGTCCATTGCTGATAATCTTGCCATGGCTCGTAAGGTCGGGCAGTGATGCAAATTGCCCTGTTTTAACCCCCTCCTCGACAGTGATGATGTGCGCACTCGCGTGTCAGGCGGAGGGGTCTATGACTGGTGCAAACACCCAATGTCCAAAAAGGGAAAGAGCGACTTGAGAGGAGAAAAGTGAAAAAAAAAAAGAAAAGAAAAGAAAAAGAAAAGAAAAAAAGAAGAAGAACAGGAAGAAGGAAAAGACCAAACTTGGCATGTACTTGGGGTTCGGCTTTGTGCACCGGGGCCGAAGTTTGATCCGCCAAACGGATATTAATGTTACGGAGCCGGATCTCGAGAACCCGTGGCGCTCTTGTCTCATTTCAAACGCCACGCTGTCGTGTTGCATCACCCTCGGAGTTCCGGTCACGACTGCGAAGGACATTCGAGTTATTTAATTACATTATCTTGTCCGAGAAGAATAACTTGCGCATTGGTGCCCGTTGTATCTCAGAATAGAAATCTTCATTGAGTCAGTGCCCAGAATGCAACGTGTGTTCTGTCATGCTTCCTTTAAAACGCCACTGACATGACTCTTTTCTTCATTCACTCCTTTTCTGCATACAGTGATCGGGCATGTTGGGTTGCCCTTGTAATTTCAGAAGGCTGGAGTTGTGGCCTCGTTAGTCGGCCGAGCCACTGTCGAGTTAGTAAGCCAATTTATCTGGGAAAAAAAAAGAAGAAAAAAAGAAGAAGAAAAAAAAGAGGAGATCCTTTTCTTCAAACCGTAATTGTTCACACCGACATGGTCATGCTGGGGTATCGGAAGAGCGAGCAAGAGCCAAGAGGCACAGCTGTCGCTTGTCCGTTGGCCCTGTCCGGCGGGCTGACCCCTCCTTCAGTGCGGGTACACGCGTCGGCAAGGTTGGGTAACTTGGGTATTATAACTACGGTATTGCCGATTTGGGGTTCTTCGCAGAGCAGTCTTCCAGCGCTGTATCATTTATCAGTTCATCACCCACTGGCCAAGCTAATAAGCCCCAGGTCCTGCCCCGGGCCGTAAGCACCATGGTACCATGATGAGAACATTGGATAAAAAATGGGTAGGGAAAGATGTGCAGTATGGCACTGTGAACCCGCAACAGAAAAAAAAAAAAAAAAGTAGAAGAATGCTCGCTCTCCGAGACAATACAAAGACGAATCGTCACCAGCATGGGATGGGTCAAAATAAGGTGTAAACGAATTGAGCAACCCCATGCACAGCTTCACAAACAAGTGGTTCAGTGGCTGATTTTAAATCAGCTCTCAAACTTCTTCCAGCCCTGGACCCCCCCATGTCCACCAAAGTGGGCAAAGCTGAGAGAGGTAGTGTAAAAAGCGACGTCGTCGAAGCACAAGGCGGGATGACAGCCTTGGTTGGGATGCAAGATGACATTTCTCAGCCATGACCAAGCAAAAACTAGCAGCGCAATCCTGCCAAGGAGAAAACGACTGCCATAGAAAATAGAAAAAAATAAAGAAAAGTCAAATATACTACAAAAAGCCGTACTCTCAGCTGCCCCGGAGTTTTCGGACGAGCAAGGCTAGGTACAAAGTAAAACAAGCCATTCTCAGCCGACGACTTCCTCCGGCGTCCCGACGGACTCCGGCGTCGCGAGCACCAACGCTAAGCACTTCGTGGGCCAAGCCCCAGCGTTTTACTATTGATGCCTGGCTGCGTATTAAACACTCGCCCCTTGCTGCTTGCCTTTGCCAACATGCGTCTTGTGTGTGTGTGGTGTGTGCCTGATGATCTCGCAGGAAACTGGGCACACAACTTGAGCGAGATCTGGCAATCAAAAAAAAAACTTTGACGAACCATGCGGAGATGTCAGCATCCGTCTCCTCCTCCCCTAGCAATATTAATAACTGCGCAGTAATTATTTATTATTCGCGGTGGAAACTGAAGAAGGCTTGCTCCGGATTTCCCATGTCCGCCCACCAATCGTTCCACTCGTCCTTGTATTTGGCCACTTTTCTCAGAATCCCATGGGATGACGGTACCACGGGGGGCGTCCAACGATAACTCGTCCCATTAACTGCTTGTGTTGAGAACCACGCAACAATTCTGGCCTGAGGCGACTTTAATGTCGCCTCTTTTGTTCTTTTGTACGCTTTTCGTGTCTCGAAATAACTGGAGAAGCTTGCCTTATCTGATTACATGATTACATTGCCAACACCGCCAAGTGTAACCACTATGACTTGCTGGCCTTGGCGACCCTGTTTCTCCTCTCTGCCTGCGTTTGCAGCTCCGTTTGCAGCTCCGTTTGCACCTGCCTTTTTTTCTTCCCCCCCCTTTGATTAGAAAACCCGAGAGCATGGTTGGCGGAATCGCGCCCCGGGCCTCGGAAATCGAGGCCGGATATTGTGTGTCTCGCAACAAACCGTTGTTTTGCTTGACGCTTTTCTGCCTTGCGTTGCGCCTCCATGATGCGTGCATCCATCCTCCTTCTTTCAGGCAAATGTGTTGCATGAGACAGCCCTCTCTGTCCATCTAGATTTTTGTGTAAACAAGTTGCACACGCCAAACCCCTCCCTCCCCTGTCTACTGCTCCTGCACCCCATTCTTTGAACCTGGTAGACCATCAACCCCCAAGCCACAATTTGCACCGCTCGTCCGAGTTTGACTATGAGGATTCTGAGGAGGAAGGGAGCTGGGGAGAGAAATCTCACCACTCGACAGACATCAGTCCACAAGTCACCCAACCAGTAAAAAAACAACGGAACTTGACCAACGCAGCAAAGGAGCATATGAAGGGAGCCAGTTACAAAAGATCTTTTTTTTTTTTCCTTTTTTTTTCATTTAAGTGGTAGCTGCTTCAGACTTTATCGTCGTCTGCTTTTATTGACCGCGATTGATTCCTCGTAATTAACTAATATACTGCCAGTCTTCCCCCATCTTCATTCTTGGACCTCTTCCGCGCCACTAGAGATTTTCCCGCTTTTACCATCTAAAATCCGGGAACCCAATCTACACAAGGAGACTTGGTGTAAGTCAGGATAACGCAGGCTCACACACACCATATAAAAGTCCAGTGTGGTCCCTTTGTTGGGCTGACTCTTCCTTTATTTTTCTGCACCAAGCTGCAGGCTGGACAAATCGCACGCCCTCCTCGCTCATCATCATCGTCATCGGCCGCCCACGCCCTTTCTCGGGAGAACTCCAGCGAGGAACACACGCCCTCCCCCCCCCCTGCTGGCCACGCTTCTTTGCCTAGCCTTTTTCAGTGGAGTTTGCTCACCTCTCTATTTCTTGCCATTCGCGACGCCCTAACTAGCGAGTCACAACCACTGTAAGAGAGAGACGGAGAGAGCAGCGCAGCCCATTCCAATTCTCGTTTGTCCCCCCAGCCGTCTCACCGGCTTTGGCCTCCCCGAAGTCCGCCCACCACCCACCATTCACCACCCCCCCCTTTTGGTGGCCAGGCCCAGCATATGCGCATACGCACCACACTCGCTCGCTCTTCATTCCTACTTTGACACGCCCGGGGGCCCTGCTTGAGGCGCACCCCAAGCACGACGACAAGACACCCGACACACACCCGGGAGGGAGTAGGAGGCTCCGCTTTCCCTCTCTATTCGTCGCCGTCGTTCCTTTTACACAAAAGCGCCTTCATGCCCGCCGCATGACGGGTCAGCCACAAACCACAAGGCCTCACAGCTTCCTCCTCCTCCTTCAGCTCATACTCTTCTCCCCCCAATAACATCAACGGGCATCGAAATACATCTCCATCTCATCGCTTCGGGTCGACATCGGAAGCTAGGACGACTACAGCTACAACATTATTATCCTCAGCATCTTGATACTGTCCGATACAACCATCTAGTGGCGATACCACTCTCGGACTTACTTATACACAGCCCACTTCCCGTCGCAGCCGTCACTGAAGAGGCGCCCACCTTCATACAGCCCTCAAACGCCGTTCCCCGAAACCAACATTACAAGTCCGCATTCAATTTATATTGGTGGCGGGCCTCTATCTTTCCCTCGGAGAACGCGCCTTCCTGTCGATTCCTTCACCTCTGCACACACATAGCGACCACTGTCATGGCGACCGATACAGACGCCTCGTCAGCCCCTACAAACTCCCAAGGCACCGACGCTCCAACACCCGTCACCAGTTCCGCCAACGATGGCACCAGCCGACAAGGCGAGGATGCTTTAGGATTCGGCTGGGACGGCAGCGCCTGCCTGTCTACTGCCTTTGCCGTTGCCGGCGCGCCCTCGACATCGAAGCCTTCCTCCTCGATATCGACGTCGCAACCCTGCCAGAAGAAGCGCAAAGTCGACGACTCGGAGCTAGATCCTCGACTCATGGGGTACGTTAATCTCGCAGCACAAGTCGGCCAGGGGAACCGAATTCCCGTTTGGCTTGTTTCCCAAATTCCACTAACAGGATAACTCTTTCCGCCGACAGCGTCTGCCCGACGTCACGGAGCATCGAGGAAATCTCCAAGCGCTCGCTCGACCACTTTCCCAGTCCCGACCTGCTCTTCCCCATGCCGGCCCTCGAGTTTGACTTTCGCATCGCCGTTGCCCTCAACCCCGAGCTGTCGCGCTCCGAAAACAGGGTCCACAAGGAAATCATCACCGTCACAAGCGGCAAGTGGTCTGGCACCTTTGGCAACGGCCGCGTTCTGGTACGCCTTTTTTTATCCATTCCTTTTCCTGCAATAGTCTTATTGCCTTTGCCGTGCTTCCGCGTTGCCCACTAACACCGAGACAACACACAGGCCGGTGGATATGACCTGGGCCAGGCCCGCGGCTTTCGTCCAATCCGCATCGTCGAAGGCGCCTTTGTCCTACAGACAGACGAGGCTGCTCCCGCTGTGTATGTTATCTGCTACCTGGCAACGATTGTTACTTTTGCCATGTTTGCTTGCTCCCCAGGCGGCTAACACTCTGAATCCCCACAGCTTTGAGATGCGCACGCGTGGCTCCCTCTCGGGCCCCTGCAACGTCCTCGACGTCCTTCTGAGCCCGCGCAAGGCCAAGGACATTGACCCTCGGCAATACAGCTTCCGCATGTTCTGCACCGTCAAGGCGGCCGATAAGCGCTACGCCGAGCTCGTCAACTGCGGGCTCTGGGTTGCCAGCGGCGTTTGGAAGGGTGATGAGCTCATCATCGAGTACGTTTCTTCATACTATTTCACGTCTTTCAAGCCTGCCTAGCTAACCATTTTGCAGTGCTTTTCGCGTCACGTAAACACTGAACCACCACTCATCGATAACGACTTTTTTCTTCTGTTTGCTTTTCATCATCACTCGGCGTTATGGTATCTTGGGACAGGTCTAGTGTCTCGACGACATTTTTTTATATTTCGGTTTCTCATTACCATATACTCTTCCATGGTAACTCGCAAGGCTTCGCTTCATGGGTTTGGAGTTTTAGGAAATGTGGTTGCATTTGCATATTGGCGCCCCGGCAAGGTCCTACGGACAAGAAGATTGCTCCGAAGTTTCTGTTGTCTTTTGTCTTCTCATCCGCCTTGTTTTGTTCTTTTTTCTCAGCATACGAATTTTGTTCCCATCAGCGATACCATGTAGAAATAATGCCCACAATACAACGGCAAATGCAAATTATCCCATCGCTTTGCATTTCGTGATTGCTCATCCTCTGTCCTTAGTTGGGCTCCATGGCGGCCCGCCCGTGCGGACATCAGACGCAGAGCCTTATGTCCGAAATAAGCTCGCATCATCTAGCTTTCGGGGACGACACGGCCTATCGGAGAAGATGTGATTCTGAAAGTCACCAGCGACGGGGTTTAGCTGATGTAACGAGAAATTGAAGAAACGCTAGGCCTCTTCGGAAGCTCCATGGACTCCGAAAGGTCCGCTTCTGCCGAGCACAACTTCCGCGCCCTTTAACAACTGTTTTAGTCCGCTACCCCCTCGAATGCGAGAGATTTTCTTGCTGGGCCCTTTGGAGCAAGTTTCAGAATATTGCGAGCGTGACTTGCTTGCTCCGCAGATCCTTTCTTCGTAGTGGCGTTTAACGCCAGGTTTCTCATTTCAGTCCCAATCGGTACAGGGATTTTTTGTTCAGCGGGTGTCACTTCAAGCTCACGACAACCTCTAGGCAACTCAGCCGACGGAGCCTGCTCTCATCCTCCTCTTCCTGCTCCGCCGCCGCGGCGCCGCCCTGCTCTGCCCCCGTCACCACATCATCCACCGTCGACACGGTTCGAGTCCTGACCGCCACGCGGCAATCAGGCTGCTGCTCAAACCAGCCCGCCAAGGCGAGCGTCTTCTCGACCGCCTTGCCGGTGCCCAGGAGCGTGACGGACGCGCCGTACGCCTCATTGTCGCTGCTGCGGCTGCGGCTGCTGTCCCGCTCGACGTCGCGCTTCAGGCTCTCGATGCGCGCGTGCAGCGACGCGTTCTTGCGCGCGGCTTGCGAGCTCCCGCCCGACTTGAGCGACCGGTCTAGCTGCTTGCGCGCGCGCTTCACGGCCGCCATGAAGGGCGTGCTCGACGACACGTAGATGATGCGGTCCTTGGAGGACGCTGGCAGGGGCCGCCGGATGAGCGGTCGCTTGCGCAGCGTGGATCCTGGGGGAAACAGAATCTTTGTCAGCAAGCAATTTGTGGAAAGATTTTGATAATGACAAGTTTGGAGCATGGGAAAGAAGTAAGAGCCTTAATACCTTGAGGAATAGGGTCCAGCTTTGTAGCAGTCCCGATAGCCCTCCTTTGTCGCCCTGTTGCTGCTGCCTTTTCATTATTGCTTGCCATGGTGATGGATTTGCCCGGGCGACGCAAATTTTTGTAGGCAGTTGAGTGAATCAAGGTGAACGTGGCGATTTCGACGGCTGCTTTCAACAGAGATTGCCAATGAACGACTTAAACGTGAGTGGTAAAAAAGAGATGTTTCACGGCGAAAATTATCTAGCATTTTCAGAGTCAAGTCTAGATTTAGGCGAACCGTCGAAAAGTGGTCATAGATGGCCTAGAGTATTGCTAGGGACATGGCGACATTTTACTAAGGATATAGGTACACGTGACGCGCTACTAACACTACACTAGGCTATTATATATATATATATATACTATAATCTATATACTCTTTTAGACTTGCTTAATTTATCGAATTTTACTAACTTAAATATTAATTGTTATATCTAAGAAGGTAATAGTAATATAGATATAGAAGCTTGATTCTTGCTATAGTAGGTATGTAAAAGTCACGCTAAAAAAAAACAACGTGTTACAGTAGCTACCCAAAAGTGCCGCGAAAAAAAAAAGGCATACTACCCTAGAGAGATAAAAATAACTTTAAAGAGCTATAACTAATTAAAGATAAATAATATATAAAAACTATTTAAATAAAATATAGTCTTTAAATATTTATATAAGATATAATAAATAATAAATAATTAAGTATAAAAAGAAAAAAAAAGGTTATAAAACTAATAATATTTTTCTATAATAAATTACTCTATTACTTTAAAGATATATATCTAAATATATAATAAGCTTAAAATTATAAATTAAATATCTTTTAGTAATTAATAATTAAAACTTTATAGCTTTTATTTTTAAAAATATATAATATTTTTATTTAACTAATAATCTTCGTTTATAAAAATAGGTCTTTTCTTAGTTTTATAAAGATTTTAAATATAATAATAATTAATTAATTAAAATACTTATTTAGTTTAAATAAGTTATATTATATTATTAAGATACTTAAGTTACTTATTATATCTAATAAATAATTTTTAGTTAACGTAGTTAA